>NC_071657.1:126677712-126977712 GCF_014839835.1 Dryobates pubescens | reverse complement strand
TGTTCTACCCCTTCTGATATAAAGAGAGAAAGAAGCAAAAACCTGTTTTCCAGCGTCTGAAATGAGGTTATGTGCTTTGTCTGTCTCAGGAGCCACAGTTAAAAATATTGTGTCACTTCCCTACCTGCCTTGTAGGTTACAGTTACTAAAATCTCCACCTCAAAAGTCACTCTGGTTACTGAGTACATTTATTTTTATTTTTTTTCCTCTGGCCATAGACAAACTATCTCTTAAAAATGCATAAACCACACTTATTATTTCCTAAACAGTTCTTAAATCCTGAGAATGTATTCAAAGTTTTGTAAAGCCCAGAATGTTGGTTGTTTGGGGTTTTTTTTCATTTTGGATTTTTTTTTTCCTAGTAAGTATTAATCTTCTAAAGCAAACACACAGGCTGGTTTGAAGTCCCAGCAGAATCACACAAACAGAAATGTTGTGTGCTACATGAAGGACCTTCACACCACTGGCAGCCTAAAGGGACCTCTGAAAGGATGCAGTATCGCCAAGGAGACCACATTCTCCTCAAGACTCTTCATCAGGAACATGGCAAGGTGATGTTCCACACTAACATCCTCTCCATCTCCTTGCTGGATGGAGTAAGAATAGAAGACATTTGCCCCTGCACTAGGCTGCACCTGCACTATGCCCATCAGGCTGCTTCTGCTAGGAAAACGCTCAGTTCTATTTCTGGAAATCACGGAACAGAGACACATTATTCCTGTAAGTGACAGGCATCATTCCAAACTCATGGAAACAAAAAGCTGAAAGACACATCAAAAAGATCAAAACACAGAGTTGACACATCAATATGAAATAGCAATGAGCTTATTTTTAGTTTTCAGTTATTGATTGCTAAATATTCTCTACAGCCTTTCCATTACAGATAATCTGACACATGTAGCTCTTCTCACACTCTCGTGCTGCTGCTTGGGAAATGGGATACACGCCTTCAGTAGAATCAAAGCTTTCACTGAAGAGAGAATAATCTTTTCATAGCTACTGTCTGTACCTCTCCAATTAAACTCTACAATTTACTACCCAGAAGTAATACGGTATGAGACTGTTTCCACAACTAACGCTAAGCCCAGATGACAGTAATCTTCTCACTGAGCCTGAAGAGAGGAAGAAGACTTTACAGCTCGTCTAAAAATACAAGAGTAAAAGAAGAAATTAGGAGGTCACTTGCAAGTTTTTCATTTATATTTGAAAGGTCACTTGTGGTCTCCCCCATGGCTGATGTAAAGTTTATTTTAAACTAACATCTTAATTACTGGCAACGTGCCAGAGCTGGAATCTGATGAGCCTGCACTTATTCAGTGGCTGGCTGCAAGCTTCTCCCTTTTTATGTGGTTTTTTTTTTGTTGAGGATTCTGGCTCTCAGAAATGCTTGCTCACAGTCATTTGCGTGTTATTATTAGCAAACTGTTAGACTGTCCCCTTGGCACACATTTTGTAGGTCCAAAATAATCTTATTCTATTGCTTCAACATTTTACTGGAAACAAAAGAGGTGAATTGATTGTGAAGTAATCACAGCAGAATGTGTTTAACAGCATTAACTTGATCACTGTTACTGAAATTCATACAGAACAGGCTCTTGAAAACAAGGTGGTTTTACCAGATATGGCATTAATTGCTTTGTATTAGGCTGAAGCCATCAATGGAATAGGGAAAGGAGGAACAAAGTTGCTGGATATTATGTGACAGATCTTACTTTAATGTAAGTTACAGAGCTGACAACAGAAAAGAATACGCTCTATCAATCAGGTTAGAATTTTATGCAAGTATTGCCACACAGCCATCATTTGCTCCTACAGATGGTGGCACAAGTGTTCACACAACTATTGTTAAACAAGAAACAAGAAAGGGAAACAATCTGGCTGAAAAACAACCAACCAACCGTGCACAAATCTTAACAATATCTTTTTATTTTAACAGATCACATTTGGTTCATTAGCTACTGCACACACGCTACTACGTAAGTGATATGCCACACCAATACTAGCAATACCACAGCCCAGATTTTACACTAACATGACTCCTAATACATCAGGATACTAATTAATCATATGTGTACTACTGTACAAATTTATCCTGTCTGGTAGAGACAGGATACCAGCCACCTAACAGATTCACATTTCTTAGGCAGTACACTCTCATCCAGACTAAATCCCTTTCTCCCTAATTTCCTCTTGCCATCTGCAGACATTCACTGCTTCAGTTGATACACACTTTAACTTTCAGCATAAGACACTGAAGAGTCCCTTCCTAATAGGTTTGTGAAATCTTTTAGAGCCTTCCAGATAAGATGTTTGACAAAAAAAGCAATGCTTTCAGACAACGGGTCCTCAGTGGGTGTTTGGGTTCAAACTGTCTATCATGAAACTGCTCCCAGCATGGCGCTACGCTCCATGAAGGAATCTGCAACATTAGTGTGTAGCCACAGCTCTATGCAGTTCCCATAATGACTGCTTTATTTATTCACTCCAGTGTCTACAAAGCTCAGATTATCATTTAGTTCCATACAAACTGCACACTGTGAACATTTGTGAGAGTAATCCATTAAATTCAACACTTATTCAAGAGGTCTAATTTTCTTGCAACATTATGATGATTTCCCTGTTTTAAGAAATAACGGCTTTAGTTCTGTACATCTTGTTTTCCATAATTTCTTATAACACATTAAGTATTTAGTTTCCATCCACATCATTTAGAAAAGACCCTATGAATACCAATCCAGGCACACTCATTGGCAATTGAATAAAATCCAATCCCTGTAATCACAGGCTTTTAATCAGATTTTAATAGGTCTTTACGATCACTTAGAGTCAGGAAAACAGGACAGGTAGACACATGCACGTTTTGCAATAAGTATGATTTTCAAAACTGTTGTATTAATACCCAGCATAAGCTAAGGATTATTACACATGGGAAACAGCCAAAGATACTGGACTGAAAAAAATTAAGATACCATTTTTTCCGAGGATACTGCCAATTTATCCGTACTGCTGGAAGCCTATTCAAATGAATGATGACTCTAAATTTACGTAATAGAGCATATTTATATGCCCTGATGCAAAATGCACAGCCTGAACTCTGGGCTAAAAGACTTTCCATTGAACTCAGAACTTGGGCCTGAGGTTGGAGTACAGGACAGCATCCGTGCATGAGCTGGGATGCTGCCGATTAAAACACACACTTTCTGCACGTTAAACGCTGTTATTTTCCAGACAGTGTCCCTGAGCAATATGACAAATGTGCAAGTGCTTATTCAGGAATTCTTTTAAGTCAGGATTTAAGATCTGCATGCATTTTCCAAATGGGTTGTGTCATCAAATGGGGTCAGTTTGTAAGCTCTTTCTGCTTTTAATAAAGCAAAAAATACATCAAGAAATCTCCAATAAGTGTAAGGAAGTCACTTAGAATCATAGAATCATAGAATCAATAAGGTTGGAAAAGACCTCAAAGATCAGCAAGTCCAACCTGTCACCTGAAATCCTCGTGACTACTAAACTGTGGCACCAAGTGCCACATCCAAACTTGTGACAGTTTAGGCACAGTTTAGGTTTAACCATCACATCACGACTTTTCCCTGCCTCAAACAACTCTCTCATGCAGAGCAAAAAAATAACAGAGGTGTTATATCTTTAATTTTTATTTCCCCAAACTTCCAGTACTCATCTATGACCTTATGTTTTCCATTGCAACATGGCAGAACACCATATCTAACCAAACAGAAACTATGCTTAGTGATGAATCAAAGGCATACTGTGGACAACAGCCAAAAGCCAGTTTTAAAATTCTGTTTGTTCTGACCATACACCATAAAGATACAAAGAATGTACTGGATAAAGGCTATTTTCCCTGGAAATACTTATCACAAGAGATGCTTATCAAATGATGTTACTTCTTGACTGAAAATGAAGAAATGTAATTGTTTTCTAATCTTGGTTTAAGTCACAGTGTCTTCAAGAAGTCCCTGAAAATGTTACTTGTCAAAGGCTGCAATGAGTATTATCAACAGAAAACATCCCACCTCATCCTCTAGCCAAGATCTCTACTTCTCAACAATATAGTTTACCTTCTGCCTTATCTCTCTACAACTCTGAGAGATAAATCCTAAATAATGTTTCCAGCACCCTTGTCCTTCCACTATTAGAAGTATAACATGCTTGAACATATTTCTATTATTTTTATAGTTCATGACAGTCGTGGCTATCACAGATGGCAAACTGTATCATGACGTAGTTCTAGCTACACTATTTTTCTAGTGCTGCAAACTCAGCAGCAAGAAATACAGAAGACAAGGGACAAAAGAGCAGAAAGGGCACAGAGAAAGAAAATCCTTTCCACTGCTCTGCATCTAAAGTGAGATGTGCAGATTAATCCTTCTCAATTTCAATTTGCAGCCTACACAGTGAGCCAAGATCTGACATGGGAAGATTGACTGGTGCTATTTGGTTTCCTGACTGCAAGTAGTTATACACAGACCACAGTAAACAACCAGTCACAAATTCCTCTACAAACATAACTTATCAGAGAGGGGGGAAAAATTAACAAGCATTTTAAAAATAAAATAAAATAGAATTGTTCCAAACAGTTATACACAAAAGAAAAGATTAAATAAATAAAAAAATACTAAAGTTACAGAAGTAGCAGCTGCTTAAAAAGATAGACTAGGGAAATTAAAAGCAATGAAGAGATGAATTCATAAAGTGCTTAATGCCAGCAGTTCCAGAGGGCATACTCAGTGAAGATCTCAACAAAAGGAAAGGCATAAAAATAGCAGCAAATAACTGCCAGGAAAGATTTCAGCAGGGGCTGAAGATCCAGAGATACACTCAAGCTGTAAACCCACATCATCATCACACCAATGCAATCATTTTATCCATACTAGCTAGTTTACATCTAGCATGGCCACATCAATCAGCAGTACAGTCAGCTCTTCTGTCACACGGACTACCATCTGCTCGCAGTGTATCACAAACAACACCACATTTCCACTCACACACTGTGTGGGTGCAGTCCCACAGCACTCAAGCCAACAGAAGGCAGGGCTGCCATGGTCCCCAGTTATCCTGGATGCACAGTCTTTTGCCACTACATCAGGATTGGCACTCAAGTAATCATACCAGTTCAAGGAACTGCTATAGATGACAACAGAAGCAACTGGTTTTCCATGGGATCAGCTGCTTGAGGTGGCTCATTGCTCCATCACATTAACAGCAACCCTAGCTTGAAGAGGCACAGAAAAGATGTGGCTGGGGTTAGGAAGGTGCGACTGTGGCAGATCACCATGGGTTCAAATTGACACGAAACTCAATGTGCAGCAACTAACCTCAAATCAGACTGTACCCTAGACTCATATTGGTCACCCAGACCATAACCATAAATATCCATAAGCCAGCAACTGCCATCAGAGTAGAAATCTCTTGCCTGTTATTCCTCCCAATGTTGATCCCATCTTTGTGCTGCCACAAACATCAGTATGATCAGATATATGATCCCCACAGAATTAAGATGGGTGCTGCTAATGTGGGTTAAGTTCCCTCTCATGTTTCACTGAGCAACTGCACAAAAGCACAATGCAGCAGATGCTGAAGGATGGGCAGACCTTCTCCATTTGGCAGTCACTTTAAAATTTATGTTAAGCCATGTCCTATCTATGACACAGTTAATAAGCCAGAAGCAGTTATCATAATAGCCTACCTATATAGAAGAAAGAGAATTGCTCTTTAATCACACTAGAACATATTCCCAAAGATTCACATCTTGATGAAACCACATCCTATAACAACTTCTTCCACTCAGTGTCTAGCCTTTCAGTTTGGAAAAAAAAAAAATAAAGTGCTGGCTATTTGCCACTTCTAAGCTCTGGACCTTGCAATAGATTTGCTGTCCCGAAGGTTTTGTCCTTCAAGTCAAATTTCAGCAAGTCACCCTCTAATCTTCCCTTTATCCTCTCATTACAGGGCTTCTTTTCCAATTTTATCATCACTTTCATTACTTTTCCCTCATTTTCTCCAATTTAACAAAATCATTGCTCAGTTGTGGAAGCTAGAATTGAAAACATTATTGTGGCAGTGCCTGTTCCAGAACTCAGGCATTGAGGTAAAATGTCCTCTTTATGGGGACATTTTACAATTACATTATGGCAAAATGTCCACCAAATGGCCATCAAGATGCTCAACTATCTTGCACAATAACAGCTTCAAGTGAAGTCTGTAGTAAGAAAAGTCTCTTAATGTGGCTTTTCTTGTTCAATCCTTAACATAACAGCTTTACGTCTGATTTATTGAAACTACAGCAGCTCTCTATCTTAATAGAATGAGATAGACTAAGGAAATGGCCTAGCACTCATGAGCTTTGACACGTTCCAGAAAACACCCACAGTCCTACCAGTATAAGAATATCTAGACCATCTAGACATCTAGACCAGCAATGATACACCTGAAACCAGATGTTTCAAAGAACAGTGCAGGTGGTGGGAGCAAAGTAATTTTTTCCAGGACTTCTACTTGTGTCTAAAACTTAGAGACAGCCTTGAGCCCTCAGATGCAAGATTTTCTACATTTGCTACATGACTTAGTTAAGGTAATTACAAGTATCTTTGTATCCATATATACTTACATCTGACTTCTCAGTCTCGGAATTTAATTCAGGGTCATTATACTCCTTTCAGTCAGTTCAAGTGCAGTTAATCCCCCAGTCTAGTCACACCTTGTGCATGAAAGTATTTACTGCCATTGGGTTGGTTTTTTCCATTTCCTACCTTCCCATTTTACTCCCTCATTCTTGTACTAAGAGACAGACAGGTCCTGCCTCTCTATAATCCACATTTTCACATAGGAGTTCTTCAGCACAGCTCTACTAATACCAACAATAGCCTCTGCTTGTACTTGTATGACTTCTGACAAGACATGAAGTGTTGTCACCCCAAGGAACAATGCCTTTTCTGCATAGAACGAGTGATCTGCCACTGGAATGGGCTGCCCAGGGAGGTGGAGGGGTTACCATCACTGAAGGTGTTTAGGAAGAGACTTGATGGGGTGCTTGGTGTCATGGTTTAGTTGATTAGATAGTGTTGGATGATAGGTTGGACTCAATGACCTCAAAGGTCATTTCCAACCTGGTTTATTCTATTCTATTCTATTCTATTCTATTCTATTCTATTCTATTCTATTGCTGAGAAAACTATAGTAAGATGTAAAAAACCAGTCTGAATATGCAAAGGAGTTTTTTTATAATATTGAAAATCACTGACCTCTCAAGTACTTAAAATAAGTCAATTTTCACTATTTTTAGCCCTTTTTTTGACCGGAATTATTGTAAAGTATGCTCACAGAAGTAGAGTGGCATTAATTTCCACAACGATGTAAGCTTTGATGTGCAGAGTTTTATACAGCTCTAAACACTTGAAGCAATTAATAGCAAATTTTACAAAATGGCAGTGAGTAGAAAGTTAAAAGAATTCAGAAAGTCACTATCAGGAAGTCACCAGGGGCATCAAGTAACTTACCAAACAAGCGCTGATGGAAGAGAAATTTCCCAGCTATCAGTCCAGTGAGAATTGCAAGCAGCCACAGAAACACCTTCAAAAATCTCCAGCCTCCTCCTTCAGGGTATTTATTTGTTACAAAGGAGAAGCAATTGCCAACAACAATAACATTGGCTTCCGTCTGACTGTGAGATACTGGGTCCTCAGCAAATATTAAGAAGTTAAAGAAGATCACCAAGTAAGCCACAACTAAGCGAGACCACGGATGCTGGAAGTAGTAGCGGAAGTCTTTATCCATCCTCAGACACTGCAGAACTGTTCTTTGCCTATATGGAAAGACACAAATGCACAATGTTAGATATATATATATACACACCTAGGATTCTTGGAGCTTAGGAGACACCTGCACATTACAAAAATCAAATCACTGTAACTATCTCATTAGTCATCTTTAACTGACGTGCAGTGAAAGTTTCAGCCAAAAGGTACTGTTAGGAGGTTGAGAAAATCTGAAATTTCTGAGGATTCTAACATAAAATCAACAAACATGCATAGACACATTACAGCACAGGATTTTTAATCTCAAGCACTTCTATATTACGTCTTGCAAAAACCAGCTCCAGAATGGGGCGTGAAAACACAGCATGTGACAACATGACCAGCTACGCGAAACTCGGCAGAGTGCCTTTCTAGCCACCTTCCAAAAAACACAACACACTTTTCACAAATGTTCATGCTAAGTCTAAATCAAATCTTTCTACTTAGAGGAAAAAGATGGAAAAGGACCATAAGGCCAGTGATGCCTTCCGCTGCTTCAACTCCTAGCATATATCCCAGCAACATTAGAAACTCGTGTTTGTATGAGAAATAACAGAATGCAAAAGCTGATAGAACTAATCCTTGCAGGTCAGGCAGGTCTGTGGAAATCTTTTCACTGACTTCAGGGAGTACAGCTATAACTAAATGAAGCGTATTTTTCAAACCTGGAAAATGAAGAGTCACCTCAGCAGAGACCGTTTTGTACCAAAACTGTATTTTGAAACTTGCCTAGTTATGAAGTACAGTTACAGAAAAATGCAAGTGAGCATGGCTACTGTCTCAGTTGTTTGTCATTTGATTTCTTTTTCTATTATTCACTACAAATTGTTTGTTTCATCCTGTTGAACTGCTTTGTATACAGAAAGATACAAGGCCTTTGTGTTTTGGAACACCACAATCATTCAAGGGACACAGAGTGTAGGAGGCAAAGAAGAAAGAAAAAAAAATAAAAGAGTATCTAATAATACTGCTTGTTTATTGCAGCACAATCCTTGAAGGATACAGTGTACTTAACTGAACAGCACAGATTTCTGTAAATGTCATATGCCTGCAGGAAAAAAAAAAAAAAATCCCAAACCCAAACTACAGCAAAAGACCTAAAAAAAACCCAAAGAATTACTCATCTCTTCTTGGACTTCTGACTAAGTACCAGTTTGCAAACTTAGAAATGTCTTGAATTACAATGTCTCCCTGTAGGTAGTCCCTTCAAAATTATTCAACTCCCTAATGAAGAGTAAAATTACCAAGAACCTGTACTCATTAAATCAAAAAGGATAAAAGAACCTCACAGTTGATTTAGACAATGCATTCAGTAAACAGTAAAAATTAACAATGCCCCATTATGCATAAATTGCATATGAGAAAGAAAAACAAAAATCACATTTGAGAGTTAAAAAGTTTGGCACAAGGAAGTGTCAGCCATTCAGAAACTTTATTAAAAGTGATTTAAAGCAAGAGCCATTACAATTCCCAGCAGCCTAAAAAAATATCACCTGGGGGACATTAAACCACCTTTAGAGCCATAAGGATGGTCAAAGCTTTTTATGTCTTCTTTTTTTTTTACCTTCCTGTTAATGGGAAGAAAAGTTTTTATATTTCCTTGTGTATGAACCACCTTAATGGGGCTGGAGATAAACAACTATATGCGTCCAGGCATTTTTGGCAGCTGTCGGATACTCGAGAGTTATTAGACACACAAGTGAAGACGCAGCTTCCTGGGAAGCATTCTACAGCATGAGGAGCCAGTACTTGCAATAGCAGCAGTGCTAAATCCCTCACAACGAGCTTGCTGTTGACTACCCCAACGCCAAAAATGCGGGTGCCGAGAAAGCCGCGACCCGCACGCCCATCGCAACCTGTTAAATTGGCCCATTTCCCTCTGCCTGCGGCGCACACCTGGGAACCCACAGCCGCCGCCCCGCCGGGGCACAGGGCCACGGGCCCCCGCAGCGCCGCGGCTGCCCGCCCGCTGTCCCCTGCCCGCCTCACTCACCGCGATGGGGGATCCGGCAGCGCGGGCGCGGTGCTGCAGCGGCGCGGCTCGGCGCCTGCTGCGGTGCGGCTCTCAACAGCGGGCGGCCCCGCTCCGCGCCGCTGCGCGCCGGCACCCCCTGGCAGCTGCCCGCGGCCGGCAGGGCCCCTCCAGCCCCTTGGGCGCTGACAGCAGCGCTGGCGCGGCCGCGGCGTCCCGCCCCCCGGCCGCCGCGGGGAGGGAGCGGCTGCGGCGGCGGGAGCGGCTGCGCCCCTCCTCTCCCCTCCGCTCCCGTGCGCGGGCGAGCGCCGCGGGAGGGAGCGCGGCCGCGCTGGTCCCGGCAGTGCCGCAGCCGCGCGACAGCGGGCGGCGCCTCTGCGGCAGGGTCCCGGTGACCCTGGCGCCCGTGCCTGTCCGTGCCCGACTCTCCTCCGGAGCCTGCCAGCAAGGACCCGCGGCGTGCGCGTTGTTTCCGCGGGTGTCTTTATTCACCCTGGAAAATGGTGGCCTGGGAGTCACGGGGGCTTATCCAGCCGGGGCAGGTGAACGAAACTGGCACGGCGCTCAATTCCCACCGGTCGGGCTTCAGGATTAAGTAAATTAGCTGTAGAAAATTACAAATATGGGGAATACGAGGTCAGATCTGGAGATGTGTGACCCTAAATCAAAAGCACAGGGTTGGCAATAATAGCCAGAGCACTCAAGAAGACTTGGGGAAACCTTAATGTTAACCTTTGCGTACGCGGGAGAGGACTATCATGAGGCCACAGCCTGTTCAGGGTGCACACACAGCCGGTACCGTCGCTGTGTCGGGCAGAATGCCTCCACGCAGCCTGACGGAGCTGTTGACATTGCACTTCAGCCGAATTGTCAGCCAAAGCCTTTTATGTGGGATGTGGTCCCTAGTGCCAGTGTGCTGGTACTGCTGACATCCTAGGAAAGCATTTACAGGATGCTCTTAGAAGTGCATTATGACTGGGTCTTAATGCAATATATACCCGTTCTGTCACTGCTGAACAGTGGTAAAATCAACTCGAAGCTGCTAGGCACAGTCTCAGCATCTTGTTGTGAGAAGTCAGGTAACTGCATTGGATCAGGTGCCTGAAATATGACATGAAACTTAAAACATGGCTATATATTTGTCTGCTTCAGGCAGACAGAAGAATGTGGCTGAGGTCCACGGAGCAGTGTAGAAGGGCCTTTAGGTGACTCATGTTGTGAAAGACCAGCACAACCAGAACAAGCATCAGATAAAGACTTCTGTACTTATGACAATATAGTTTTATGTATTTTTGTAAATGACTGTAACTGTACTGAGGGTATCTGACATAATCCCCACTTTATGGTCCACAGTATGTAGAAAAAGGCACTGGACATTTGGAAGAATATAGAAACTTTGCCACGAATTCTACAAGGAAGAAGACTGGGGAGAGGATCTTATCAATGCTTATACTTAAAGGATGGGTGTCAGGAGGAAGGGGCCAGACTTTCTTCAGGGCAAGAGGCAATGGGCACAAACTTGAACACAAGGAGGAACTTCTTTACTCTGAATGTTATAGAGCACGGGAATAGGCTGCCCAAAAAGGTGTTGGAGTCTCATTCTCCGGAGTCATTCAAAACCTGCCTGGACACCATCCTGTGCAGCCTGCTCTAGGTGAACCTGTTCTAGCAGGGGGGTTGGACTCGATGATCTCCAGGGGTCCCTTTAGCACCCTTATTATTCTGTGATTCTGTGGTTATCTCTGCCAGTAGAATAACCTACGAGACCCTCAACTTTGCGTGGAATGATGCAATATTCAACATTTAACACTACTAAAATAAACTAAAATATTCAGAGACAAGGAAAAAAAAATCATTTGCAGTGAGAGAGTACAGAAATACAGCATACAGCACTGCCTGTTCATGCAACAGTTTTGTGTGTCCTGCTACACTTGCAGAACTGTTTCCTCCTGTTCAACAAATCAGAATCCACAGAAAAGGAGGCAGCGCCCACCACAAAAGGGATCACACTCTTTATGCACCTACAAAGTAAAAAGATTCTCTCCAGGTCAGGAAACTCATAACTACAAAGCATTCACAAACATTTTTTTCAGATAGCAAATCAGTGAGAAAGTTTTTGAAGCCAATCAAAGGAAAATAATTTATTTTTCCATTGAAGTAACCAAAAGCATAACTGCACCATATACCTCTCCCAAATTTCCTTTTGCAATTGTTTGCTTAGAAGCAGCTCATATCTCATATTTTTTTCACTCATATGAATATATATATTTAAAAAAAGAAAAGATGGACCATTCCTATTGCTTTTTCTTCTGAATCAAGCAATCAAGATTTAGTTGATGAAATACATACCTGAATAGCAACAATGAACAAATAATCTAAGTAGACAAGACTGATCATGCCCACTCACTAAAGACCAGGAAATGCCAGCAACAGAAGAATATAAACAAACTTACCTACAAAATTGTCAACAAACTAAAAGGCCAGCAAAGAGCAGGCCAAATCAGAACAATAATTCAGCTTGAAATGCTGAGTTTGTGAATCGAACTGTTTTACCAGTGGTCCTATTATGAAATAGCATGTGTGTGAAGGCTATCGCAAGACACTCCCTTTCCAGCTGAGAGCTGTGAGTATTAAGTACCTTTATATATATCTTACTGCAGTATCAACTTCTGTGGAGTCATTTTATACTCAGATATGAGGAATTAGCCTTCTGCACATTAGTTTGTAACTGGAAAGTTCCCTTACAAGACTCTGCTGCCACAGACATACATAGAATACATAGAATACATAGAATACATAGAATAAACCAGGTTGGAAGAGACCTTCAAGATCATCACGTCCAACCCATCAACCAATCCAACACCGCCGAAGCAACTAACCCACGGCAAACAACTCTGTCTGATGCAGGAACACGTGCCAGGCTACAGTATATTCCAAAATACTGATGCTGCACTAAGACAGGTTTCCATGCTTTTCTATGCCAAAGCAAAAATGGTAGTTTTGCCAGTGAAAAAGCTACAGATCCAAACTAAAAAACTTGTGGTATTGCTCTATTTAATAAATAATGAAAGAAATAAAATGCAATTAATTACAAAATACTGTGTATCTAGGGCTGCAAGGTAATCCTGAAGACTGGAAAAATATGCTACAGCTTCAACTGAGAAAGTCCTATTACACATCATGTTACCTTATACTGTGCTCTTGGCTGCTTGATCCACAGAACTGCGACTCACTTAACACCCATGAAAATTCACAGAATCACAACAGGCTGGAAAGGATCTCTGGAGATCCTCTGGTCCAGCCTTCAGCTCAAAGCAGGGCTGTATCCAGTTGGGTTTTAAGTATATCTAAGGTTGGAGACCCCATAACCCCTCTGGGAAACATGTTACTATGTTACACCTCCCCCAGTAGAAGGGGTTTTTTCCCTAAGTTAAATGCAACTGCCACTGTTTCAGTTTGTGCCCATTGCCTCTCATCCTTGCAATGGATAGCACTACGAGTCTGGCTTTGTCTTTACTCCTTTCTGTCAGGCTTTTAGACACTTCGGTAAGATCCTTTCCCTTGAGTCTTCTCAAGGCTAAGCAGCCCAAGGTCTCTCAACCTCTCCTCCTACTCCTTTCATCTGTGGTTGCATAAATGCCTCTTCCCTGGCTTGCTGCTTGGAAAAATGACTTAATTTCCTCAAAACCCCATTACTCAGAGATTGTGCTCCTAATTAATTTTTCTTCCATCCTGCTGTTGTGGGTTGACCCCAGCCAGCAGGTAAGTACCCGCAAATCTGCCAGCTCACTCCCCCCATCTCCCCCTGCAGTGAGACGGGGGATAGAACAGGATAAAAAGAAAAAGATGACTTATTAAGTGGAGAGGAAGAAAAAAAAAAGTTGATAATTAATAAAATGCAATAAGTGAGCATAAACAAAGAAGTGATAGATGCTAAGGCACTCACTCACCAAGGCTCACAAGCAGACCGATGCCTGGTCAGTCTCTGATAGCTTTGAAACCAAATCCCATCCCACCCTTTTAACCTCTGTCCAGTTTTATTACAGCGCATGACATCATACAGCATGGAGTATCCCTTTGGTCACCTGGAGTCAGCTGTCCCGGCTCTGTCTCCTCCCAACTTCTTGCCTATCCCCAGCCTATTTGCTGGGGTGGGAGTGTGGGCAGAGTGGGAGTGAGCGATAGTCTTGATCCTGTGCAAGCTCTGCTCAGCAACAGCCAAAACATCAGCATGTTTTCAATGCTGGTTTTAGCCACAAACCCAAAACACAGCACAGTATCACTACCATGAAGAAAGTTAACTGAATCCCTGGCCAGATCCAGCACACCTGCATAAAAAATTAAAATAAAATGACCCTGGAACAAATGACTTTGACATTTCCCAGTCATGGTTATGGCAAACCTGTCTCAGCTATACTACTTAAGATTGATTCGTTATCTGCATCCCCAACTCATTTTTTGCTGTCTAGAGGAAAAGAAAGTAGCACATTAAAACACTAAATGAATGGAGAAAAATCAAAAGCTGACAACAGTTAGTATATAATGAAAGAGTTAAATAATTTAAGAACTTAAAAGACAGGAAAAGGCAAAAGTATACATATGCCATGGAAAGTGAGAATGTTAAGTTAGTCAGCAATAATGACATTGCAAATAGCAGCACTGTTTTATGACTAGATGTGAAAAATAGAATTGTCTGAAGGGAAATGGAACGGCAGGAATGTTTCTGTTGCATATTTGGAAAACATAAACAGTGCCTTCACATTATGTAACACTGAAATACTTTCCATTAAATCAATAATTGGGAAGGATAACAAACAGCAGCAACTTACATTAAACATTTATTTTTAAATTATGGCTATTAGAAAACAAATGAAAGATGTGATAGACAAGAATGTTAACCATTACATTTGCTTCCCAACAACTTCTGAAATGCTGAGGAAATTTCACAGACCTAGGAGAATGTTAATGTTATAGCAAAATTTAAAGGGTAACTAGAATGACCTACTTAATAACAGGCTTCCCAGGCTGACACTGAGCATGAGCAAAAATCTGGGAGAGGCAGGTTCAACTACTGAAAGAAGTGAAAGGGAGAAGAACCAGAATAATCAAATGGAAGACAGTGGTGCAGGCTGTGCAGCCATGTAATACCCCCCACCACATGCACACTGTAAGTCTGAGTAAGCACCACATTTAGTGGTGAACTTGGCCTAACTAGTGCATCTGCTTCTGCAAGAACAACCAGCAATAACACGAGCTGACAGCACACACTCTGAAAAACTGTTCTGATGCCATTATAGGATAAAATTTGTTTGACCTTTGTTTGGTTAGGTCAGTACCTAAATATATACCTGAACTCTTCCAGGTATTTATGTGATCAGATACCTGCTGACACTTCAATGAAAGAACAACACAAAATCAACATCATATGCAATACAAAGATGAACTCATAGGCTTCTGAGTCATGGTAAAGGACCATATTTTGGGTTCAATTTAGCCTTTTTCATCAATGACACAAGAAAGAGACTGCAAATTATCCAAGATGAGGGAAACTAAAGATAATGGCAAAAGGACACATTTCTGTCCCTAAACCCTAGGACCAAATTATATCTACTGCTTCTATAAGGCAGGGGGGGGAGAGGCAAGAAAAGTGCTTCAATATATATGTTAACAAATATAAATGACACTCTACCTAGAAATATTAGTGGAATCTTGGGAAATGGGTGATAATGATATGGCATGCAATTTCTGATCCTTGTCAAGCTAGTTTTAGTTTACCAAGATAAGGTTAAGGGATGGTTTCATCATTGTTGATAGATTACATCACAAAAATATAAATTTGAGCAGAAATTAATACATACATATGATTTTGCAACACCAATACCAGTGGAACTTGGGACAAAAAGCACAAGGAGAATCAGAACTTTAAGTGACCTTTTGCATACCACAAAACAGATCGTCAGTCCTGAAGCCAAGTCGTATGGGGCTTACTAAAGTTAAAGCAAAAGCTGTCCTGGAAGATTGAAAGCTGATAGTCAAATGATAAACAAAACCTGAATGAAGTACTTCTGTTTATCCTAACCAAGTTTATTCCAAGTAAGTCTGACCCTACTTCAAATAACCTATACCAATTTCAAACTGACAGTACACACCTAGCCTAGGTAAACTCTGAAGAAGAACTGTCTACTGAGGCAAATTTACACCACTAATTAAATACCTTTTAAGTGCATCTGCTGGCCATATGGATGTTTTCAACTAATAGAGCAGCTACATGTGACGTCTGTACTAGGATAAGAAAGGAATAATCAGCTTGCAGCTACTTTGATAGTTGCATATACAGAATTAGAGAAAACAAATTAAGAAAAGGTGTAATCTGAGTTCAGATCTCCCTGGATACTGCTTAGCCACACTGTTCAATTTTATTGCAATAGCAAAAGATGATTTCAGGAAAGTAGAATTAAAGCTGGAAGGCAAAAGATCAGAAAATATTAACTGGTAACAGAAAGTCTTTGGGAAAAGAAAATACGTTTTAATGTTGTGGAAGTGTAGTAAGAAAGATAACATATTTCATTTAGTATGAGCTTTATATTCCTTTTATGTAAGCAAGCCTGAGAATACTATCTGATAGGAAAATAATGTAACTTTTTTTTTGTTTATTCAATATTAAAGAAAAATTTGATTTAAAATATTGAGGGGTAATTTCCTAACCTTATGAAAAAACATAGGATGAAAATAGTCTGGTGTTTTCAACCACTTTATCTCAAGATGTTCTTCCAAATTACAATGAACAACTGCACTTTCTACAACGCCAGTATAAGAACACATTGCTTCTGTTACAAAAGTCTGAATGCTTTACTGAGTTGTCATATAAATTCTCTGTGTCTCAATCACATTTCTATTAGAACAAAAGTACGTGTAGCATGATGGAAACGTTTTGCATCTTGACAAAACTACTGCTTTTAATCTCAAGCACAGTGTGATAACTCAAACAATTAAATTACTTTATTTTCAAATCTCTGCATACAAAAATTTGGAGTATGTTAACTAACACAATAATAGGAGTTGGAGACCTTATTGTGGCCTTCCAGTATATGAAGGGGGCCTACAAGTAAACTGGTGAGGGACTTTTTAGGGTGTCAGGTAGTGATAGGACTAGGGGGAATGGATCCATGCTGGAGGAGTATAGATTTAGATTACACATTAGAAAGAAGTTCTTCTAGAAAGAAGGGTGGTGAGACACTGGAACAGGTTGCCCAAAGAGGTGGTGGAACCTTCATCCCTGGGTGTTTTTAAGGCCAGGCTGGATGTGGCTCTGGACAACCTGATCTAGTGGAAAGTGTCCCTGCCCATGGCAGAGGGGTTGGAACTCAATGATCCTTGAGGTCCCTTCCCACCTTGACAATTCTGTGTGATCATGCACTGTCATGTACAACTAGCAGCTGGACTGGGGGCACAGAAACACAGCCAAGGCAGGGAATACTGGGAGGCACTGACTGCTGTACTGGGTGTCTTGACAGAGGCTATGGCAAATCAAGACACCACACTAAGGAGCACACCACTCTGAGGAGCAAATCTGTCCCTGCCAAAGCAGACACACAGGTGGCTTGTGTAAAGCATGGCTTTTCCATGCAGTGGATGAAACCCCAGGAATACAAATGAGCTTGCATGCTAACAACTACAATATGACAATTCAAATGGTAGCTCTTGGAGAATCAGAACTATAATCTTACTGAAAATAATCAAATGTCTCAATATGAAACAGGAGAGAGCTAATAATAGTCTGAAAATAATTAACAACAGAATCATATATATACTGCTACACCTAGACAGTGTGTGTTTTGCTGCCAGGTTTTTAGTTCTGGACCAAGTTTTGTGACCTATCTTTAAAGCATCCTCTCATCACATATAGGGATATGCAGCATCCATTATGCAAATACACTTTTTTTTCAATGGCCATAAAGTAGCCTGTGAAAAATGCATTTTATTTTTAGCTCACACTAATGAAAAAATAAAAAAGGAAGCTCACCAAAAAAAACCACAAATCAATGATAAATGTAATAATTTATTTAACAGCTGGAAATCTATTGAAAATGGACAGGCACTTTGAATAAGTGCCCGAGTGAATAAATAAGAAAGTGCAGTGTAGTCAGAATGTCCTCTTTTTTGTTTATCAAATTTCCTTTCATTTATAAGAGCAATGAGTGTACTCTTTTGGAACTCAAATGAAGTACTGCTGCTGTCCAAGTCACCAACCTGTCAACCCGTGACTTGGACAGCAGCACTCTGTGCTGGGTTAGGAACTGGCTGGAGGGCTGGGCCCAGAGAGTGGTGGTTAATGGTGCCACATCCAGCTGGCAGCCAGTCACTAGTGGTGTCCCCCAGGGATCAGTGCTGGGCCCCATCCTATTCAGTATCTTTATTGACGATCTGCATGAGGGGATTGAGTCCATCATCAGTAAATTTATGGATGACACCAAGCTGGCCAATGGCATTCTGGCCTGTATCAGGAACAGTGTGGCCAGCAGGAGCAGGGAAGTCATTCTGCCCCTGTACTCAGCACTGGTTAGGCCACACCTTGAGTACTGTGTCCAGTTCTGGGCCCCTCAGGTTAGCAAAGATGTTGAGTTGCTGGAATGTGTCCAGAGAGGGGCAACAAAGCTGGTGAGAGGCCTCAAGCACAAACCCTATGAGGAGAAGCTGAGGGAGCTGGGGTTGCTTAGCCTGGAGAAGAGGAGGCTCAGGGGAGACCTTATTACCATCTACAACTACCTGAAGGGAGGCTGTAGCCAGGTGGGGGTTGGTCTCTTCTCCCAGGCAACCAGGACCAGAACAAGAGGACACAGTCTCAAGCTGCACCAGGGGAGGTTTAGGCTGGATGTTAGGAAGAAGTTCTTCGTAGAAAGAGTGATTTGCCATTGGAATGGGCTGCCCAGGGAGGTGGTGGAGTCACCGTCACTGGAGGTGTTTAAGAAGAGACTGGATGGGGTGCTTGGTGCCATGGTTTAGTTGATTAGATGGTGTTGGATGATAGGTTGGACTCGATGATCTCAAAGGTCTCTTCCAACCTGGTTAATTCTGTTCTATTCTATTCTATTCTATTCTATTCTATTCTATTCTATTCTATTCTATTCTATTCTATGGTTTGTTGTTGTTTGTTTTACTGGAGACCTTCAGCTTATGCTGAGATACAGCATACATCTGCGTTTGTGTGTGCCTGTGAAGATTTTATTCTGCTGGAAACTAAGGGCAAGGAGCTGAGCACTAGTAGAGCAGTCTTAAATGCCAGAAGGGAACCACATCAGGTTTCACTGCAAATCTTTCTCCTACCCTTCTTTCACAGTTTTGTCTATTAAACAGTAAGCATTAATGGGTAAGTAAGAGTTTTGTTCTGTCACATCTTAGAATGCTTTCTGCAAACAATTAGCAATAAAATCCCAAATTAGCTTCATGGAGCTCTTTGGGGGAAATTTCCACTGTTTTCTTGCTACTACTTTTGAGTAATTTATGGGTAGAAACTTGGTGTCATTTGTGACAGGAGAAAAGTCTGAATTCCTCTCCTGCAAGTTGGACTTCATGAGTAGGATAAATCCTTTGTCCTAGTTCCTCCCGTTCTTTCATCTCAGCTGTGACATCTCTCAGAATGTCTTAGCTGTCCTCATGTTGCTTACATCAAAAAGTGGAATTAGATAGAAACATTTTCAACCATTTCTTAATTTCTTTGTAAGTTTGGATAAGCCTGTAAAACAGCAATGAGAAGCATATAAGGAGCCATTAGAGGAAGCCTGATATTTGGTGGCTAAGGAATTAATTTGATGATCACATTCAGAGAGCAGTGCTCAATGGCTTGATGTCTGGATGGAGACTTGTGACAACTGGTGTCCCTCAGGGGTCCATACTGGGACCAGTATTGTTTAAGATGATCATCAGTGACTTAGCAGGGTCGAGTGCACCCTCAGCAAGTTTGCAGATGACACCAAGCTGAGTGGTGCAGCTGACATACCTGAGGACTGAGATGCTATCCAGAGGGACCTGGACAAGATTGAGAAGGGGGCCTGTGCAAACCTCATGAGATTCAACAAGGCCAGGTGCAAGGTCCTGCACCTGGGTTGAGCCAAATCTCAGTATCAATATAGGCAGGGTGATGAAAGGATTGAGAAAAGCCCTGCAGAGAAAGACTTGGGGTTATTGGTGAATGAAAAGCTGGACAGGAGCTGGCAATATGCACTCGCAGCCCACTGCAATCCTGAATTGCATCAAAAGAAGCATGGCCAGCAGGTCAAGCAGCCTCTCTGCTCCACTCTGGTAAGACCCCACCTGGAGTACTGCATTCAGCCCTGGAATCCTCAATACATGAAACAATGTGAATCTGTTGAAGCAGGCCACAAAAAATGATCAGAGGAATGGAAGAATATATCTCCTATGAGAACAAGCTGGGAGAGGTGGTGTTGTTTATTCTGGAGAAGAGATGGAGGCTGTAGCCAGGTGGGGGTTGGTCTCTTCTCCCAGGCAACCAGCACCAGAACAAGAGGACACAGTCTCAAACTGCACCAGGGGAAGTTTAGGCTTGAGGTGAGAAGAAAGTTCTTCACAGAGAGAGTTGTTAGCCATTGGAATGTGCTGCCTAGGGAGGTGGTGGAGTCATCATCCCTGGAAGTGTTCGAAAAGGGATTGGAGGTGGCACTTGAAGCCATGGTTTAGTAGTCATGAGGTCTTGGGTGACAGGTTGGACTTGATGATCTTTAAGGTCTTTTCCAACCTTATTGATTCTATGGCCTCTTGCAGCCTTTCAATACTTAGAGGAGCATTCTAAGAGGTACGGGAACAGACCTTTTACTAGATCCTGTAGTGATAGGATGTTGGGGATTGGTTTAAGCAAAAAGGACATGAGTCCCAGGAACACCTGTGCAAGTTAGGCCTTGAAGGACTTTCTGTTGAAAATATAGCAATGGAGTAGGAGTTGTGGAAAAGTCCTGATTGCTTGGTATGCTAAGGTCAAGATGCCCCTGAGAAGAGGCAAACAAGATAAGGAGGAGACAAGAGCTGGGAGAAAGAGCAATTAGACTGAGTAGAAAAATTCCAGAGTAGTGAAAACAATGATGTAACCTTTTTGAGAGAAACCAATAGTATGTGTTAAATTAGAATAAAATTAGCTATGTATAAGATAAGACTATAAATAATGAAGTGTGGAACAATAAAGTTGAAGCTTGCTTATCAATCATATTGATTGCTGCGAGTCTTTCCTCATCGTGCCTCGCCGTTGGATCTATTCTGCAACAATAGGACAAGGGGAAATGATTTTAAACTAGAAGAGGGTAGATTCGACTAGATATAATGAAGACATTTTGTACAATTGACGGTTGTGAAACACTGGAACACGGTGCCCAGAGAGATGGTAAATGCTCCATTCCTGAAAACATTTAAGGTTGGATAGGGCTCTAAGCAACATGATCTAGTTGAAGATGTCCCTAATTACTGCAGCAGGTCTGGACTAGATCCATTTAAAGGTCCCTTCCAACTCAAACTGTTGTACAATTCTATTGGACCTAGTATGTTCATCACCACACATACCATGCAGAAACAGGCAGGAACCTTGGACCTCAAGAAAGACAGGGAAAATGTCAAAGAAAATATAAGACAAAAGACTAAATTTTTCAAGTATTGATAGTCCTAGGCTACAAAGAAAACAGCTTTAGCAAGGCCCAGAGGCTCTGCAACACTAGTTAAGAGAGGAAGTGCCTTAGGACTTTGTGTTTTCAACACTGAGTTCAAACAATGCCTTGGCCAGAATCTTGTTTGCTTCATCTGGCATTAGTTTGTGCTAACTGCACCTTATCAAAAGCCATCTCTGTACTAATGGAAAACAAGATAAACAGTTACACATAATCAGTATAGTGTTGTGCAATTAAGCACCACACAGCTGCTTGCTCACTCCCCACCCCGCAGTGAGATGCGGGAGAGAATCGGGGCGGGCGGGGAAATTAAAACTCATGACTTGAGATAATGACAGCTTAGTAGGCCAGAAAAGGATGGTGAAATAAGAATAAAATAATAACAACAGTAAAATATACAAAACAAGTGATACACAACACAATTGCTCACCATTCACTGGCTGATGCCCAGCCAAATCCCCAAGTTGCTGATGGCATCTCCTCACCAACCCCTTCCAGTTTATATATGGAACATCCCTTCGGCTAGTTTGGGTCAGCTGTCCTGGCCTTGCTCCCTCCTAGCTTCCTGTGCACCTGCTCACTAGCAGAGCATAGGAAAGTGAAAAATCATTAACTTGGGATAAGCACTGCTTAGCAGCTACTCTAACATCAGTGTGTTATCAACTCTCTTCTCATATTAAACCCAAAACACAGAAAACTAACTCTGTCCCAGCCATAATCAGGACATGCTGGTGCTTTGGCTGAGAGTATTTCACAATGGCTCAATCCACCTCATTTAAAGTAACTATTAAAACAAAGCAAAGATAGGTATGCAAGGAATGTTGCCCAGCATCTTTCTACTGAGTTCCTAGGAAAAATACTGGATCCATGCTAGTGCCACATTAGTTTTTCATTCCAGAGGTCTGCCATTAAAACTATTTCACAAACTCCCTACCAGCACAGTCCTGCCCGTGAGGGAATTCTTAGTGGTTTCAGTAAGGTCATGATACCCTTCACATAACGTTAGGAAAATGTAATATGCATTTTCACAGAATCACTCTATCCGCCTTGTTACTACATTTAACTGTTTGTAATGGTAGCAACGTTTAACTGAGGAAGTCTTTGAGACAATTGCTGCTTTCCCAAGTACTCAAACCTACCTACCAGCTCATTGGACCACGTAAACTTAAACACTGCCCTATGCTCAGACATGACTACTGGACAGACATGCCACCCACCTGCAGGAGGTAATTACCAGTTTTGGCAGATAAGGTCTACTCTAAATCTAGACAGTATTGTGTTTGGTGGCTCTCTGCCAGGACTCACTAGCTTTCTAAAAGGAGTCCTTCTGCACTCATCATATGCTGGGCTGTTGGTATGATCACCTAAATGGGACTGAAACAGTCCCAAGCACATTTTCTTTCTCATCAAGAGACAGCTAGCAAATCCAATGGAGTGGAAGGCAGAGTAGCCCTAATTGACATAAAGACATGAAAGGAGAGGCTATTGGAAGACATTGAATGTACCCAGTGCCTTCAAAAATAAACCAATATTGGAACAAGTTTTAGAGACTGAGATCCAGAGGAGGGCTTTACATGAACACAAGCAGCAGCTCCTGTTTGCCTTGGAGTTTTTTTCCAATACAAGACGTTAATTTTAGTATAAGTGTTATTTAAGTGGAACTTTTTCTTGGTGGCAATAAGACTTAATTCTTATCAAATGAAGATAACAATATGCCTTCAGTTTTGCTGCTTTATTATCACCTTTGTTCTGGGCTAAAGCAATATAATACAGCCTGCTATAAATGATTAGTAAGTCTTTTTAGACATCCACCCTGCTAGAGCAGATCATGAACCTGCCTTTGATTTCTGTGCAGTCTTCCCCTAGAACCCTGCCAAATTTAAAATCATAGTATTTATGGTCATTTATATATGATGGTCTGGTAAGAAGGTAAACCTGCACTAGCTTAGTCCTAATAGCTTAAGATGGAAATGGTGATTTAGAAATCTATTCCAAAGACCTAAGGGAACTGTCCAGGTCTTTACAAAGATTCTGTTGCTTTCTTTGACTCAAGAATTACTTTGAACATCATGTAAGATGATTCCTAAAAAGCTCTTGCGCACTCTACACAAAAGGAAACTTCTTGGGACTTGTCATCAATAACTGACACAGCAAATATGGGTTTTAAATAATTAAAATAGTTTTTCCCACTGGAGAGCAAAAAAGCAGCATTGAGAACAGTTGCACTGTTTAATGCACTTCAGAAATGCATTCAAATAACACACCATGGAGGCAGAGCAGGAAATACGAAAAGAGTCGCTGAAAAGGTGAATGGATCCCAAGTCACTTTGCACAGGATTTTGCAGGGGTATTTACAGGTTAGTCAATCACTACTATTAGGGTAAATATATGAAAGAACAAACAACATTTGAGAAATATCATAATTTAGAAATCACTGAGGGCATGAAATGACTCTACATCATGTTGCATGTCACGCTGTGCATACAGAATGTAAAGATGCCATGTCTAGCGTCTATCTACAGATATACCAGATCGGAATAAGGACTAGCAATGGACAAAGATGCCCAACAAACCATATTCAGAATCAACTCCCTAATAATGTCTGAAAGCACTTAACAGAACAGAAGGATGCAGGAAATATGGACATTCCCACCACTTGTACTTTGTTCAGTTTATTTCACAGGACATTTGCTTCTCCTTATCAGAGCATAGTAAAACAGTGCAAGAATCAGTTGTCTGCAACTTTCAGGATAGCAAAACCTATCTGTTTTTGTCTATGGCAGTGGGTAGGAAAACTCCAGTACATCAAACCTGGCTATCTGTACTTCAGTCTGTCTAGCATGTTCCTGCCCACCCAGACTTAAATGAGTACTGATTGTGTCAGCTCTTTAGGTAGCCAGAAAGAAAATCCCCTCAGATTATGAATACTAAGAGACAGGAGCTAGATGGTTTACTTGCTCATTTAAGAAAAATGAACAGAAATACCTCAAAGCATAATGAAATTAAGAGATATACTGCTATAAAGACTTAGTGATGAGTGTAAAGTGAGAGCTCTCCATACTGTAATAAAACCCATTTGCTACAATGGCAAGAGAGCAATGAGTTCTTATCACTGTATTTCTTAACAGCAGACTATCCATAAGCTGTAGCCATCACAAAGAAGCACCTTTTTATTTGACCTCAACACAGTGCATTGGTTGATTCAGAGCCTCATACTCTGAGATTTAGAACCAGGTAATACTGGCACACTCAGAAGTCACTCCATTTTCCTAGGAACGATTTTCACACATATCCTTAAAGTTATAAGCAAATCTGCCCCTAGGAGTGGTGTGATTTCTAATGTCTTTCTCCGGCTACACTATGGAGGCATGGAAATTGACAATACTGGAAGCAACAGCATTTGAAGAAATTAAGTTTGCACATAGTTCTGAAGGAAGTAGATTCATTTTTACTCTACATGGAAGAAAGTTCATCTTGCTGGTGGATTAACTCTCTACTACTCTAATTATCTTATGAAGATATGGTTGTTTTTGAAAAGCATGCTGATGAAGGAAAAGAGTAATATAAGATGAAGCTTTGGAAACCATCAGTATAGAGATGTACAGGGAATGCAGCTCCACAGCAAGAAAATTAAGTTGTACTATTGTTCAGTAAAAAGGTTTTCACTCTTCAGATCTTGGAAATGTGTTTAGTATTTGAAATGTCACCTCCAGACAGATACACATTGCAGTAAAAAAAATCTCTATGTAAAAATGTGTGCGTTTCCATTGTCAGGTGGACAATTATACTCAAACCTGGAACAGGCCTTCCTGGCAACATCACAACAGGAAAAAAAGCTTGCACACCATTATAGAACCATGAACACAATTAACTGAGGATTCCATAGAGACTATAACCACAGCATTTAATAAGAAAGTGAATAGAGCATTGTTAAAACAATAAAGAAGTAAATGTAAGAAGAAATGAAAATAAAGACACTGAAAATTAAAATGAGACACAGAAGTCACATAGGAAATGCTGTACCAAAGTCTATTAAAAATATTTCCTTTCTTTAAATGACTTCTATTATTCAGCTAAAAGAATCTTATTAAAATTTGGGAAAACACAATATGCTCTCTCTACCAAAACAATCACAGCCTTAACTAGGTACAAAACAGTGTATGCTGGAAAACAATTAATTCAAGTATAGGAAAGCCAAAAAGCAGTGTTACACACTGCCAGTGTGTACTAGCCTTGTTTCTTGTAAGATCCCACTTCTGTACTCTGACAGACTGGTGGGAATGATGTGATGTGACCTCAGGTAGTTAGGGCACCCTTGCTATGGTGACAAATATTGTAGTCTCATATCACTCTGATCTTTCCAGTCTAACCATGGGGTTTCATTGAAAGCACACATCCACAGCCTTAGCTACATATCCTCCTTACCATATTGTGTCAGTAGTAGTACTCCTGGGGACACATTAACTGAATCAAGGAACTGGTCTGTCTTTTCAGGACATCTACCTATCAAGGAAAACTTCATTTTTCCTCATACGTTTTCAGGCAAATTCATCCTCTACAAACATTAACACTAAGGAGGAACCAAGCACATGGGGCCCATGGCAGGCTTTAGGCTCAAATGATTGGAAGTAATTGTGATACTACTATATCTTAAGCTGCCACTCTGGCTGGAGCTCTAGTACACCTCTCCCCTTGGAAAAGCTCTTCTCCAAGAGTTGCTTCATTTTTTTTATAACCTCAGTTCTCCCAAACGCTTGTAATAGAGGAATTAGAGCTCACCTCTAGGAACCTGGAAGGCACCTCCTGTCTCATATTTCTGGTTTCACAGGAAGTCTTTTCCCTGTCTCTTTCAGCCTCCTTGCTACAAGAAAGATAAACTGCAGCTTCTCTGCTTCCCAGGCTGCTGCAATTCTCACAGCTAGACCCAGCTCATTAGCTGGGGACGTGTCTCCATAGTGACTTCTTTGCCAGACTAGCTTTACACAGCATGGCTCACATACTACAGTTACAGTGGTAGTTCACATTTCCCAAATAGGACACTAAATGCCTCACTTTTTAAAACTAGGGATCTGACAAAGCGCAGGCACCCGAATCTATCAACACAGTTGACTTCAGAAATTCCTGAGCTGCGGTGCCCTGGAGGCTGGGAAGGTGAACCAGGGAAGGATTATCATACATTTGCCTTGCTCTTTCATTCTTGCCTGGTTCACTAGTTGGTATGTCCTGTTAAAGCATTTATGATGTTCACAGGTTGAAGAGGGATTCGTGAAAGCCCTGCTGCTTCTCAGGAATCTGTAGGAATCCTCAGCACCAAGACATCACATCAGCCAATAAGCAACCCTACGGTGGGGGGCACTTGTCCCTTTCTGCCACGAAGATGACAGCAGGTGCAAGGCCGTCTATGAGCGGCCGCAGGTCGCACCACACACCTTGGGATGGCAGGGAACTGAAGCGACAGAACACAATACAGGGCTGCACCTCGCCCCCGTTTTAAAGGACCCAGAGGAGCCGTCCGGAGTGGCCGAAGCGGGGAGCTGGCCCAGGGGGGGGCGCCGTGCCGGGCGGGCCCAAGGGTGCGGCGTGTCTCAGCGGGGGCTTTGCTATAGGGGGCAGCAACGCGACAGCCGCTCTCGGGGCCCGGCGGCTGGCCCGGGCTGGCGGGGCCCGGAAGGCGCCGCGCTCCCTCCCGGCCGCTGAGTGGCGGCGGCGCGTCACGTGTGCGCGGCCGGGCCGGGCCGGGTTGGGAGGCGGCAGACGGCACTGCCCCGGGCGCGGCGCGGCGACATGTCCCACCAGACCGGTATCCAAGGTACCTGCGCGGCTCTCCCCCGCGGGCGCTGACTGCCACGTCCGCGCCGCGGTGTCCACCTGTCACCCTCATGACAGCCGGGCCCCTTCCCTCCTCTGCTCCTGCCAGCTGAGCAGAAGGCGATCAGGCGGAGCGCCTTTCCCCGCGGGTCGGGTGGGTGTGCGGCGCGGGGGGAGGTGTCCGTTGCGGCGGCTTAACGGGCTCTTGCCGGTGGAATTTCCCCCGCTGCCGCACTCTTTGTTCGCTGCTGGAGGAGCCCGTCCTTTCCGCCACGGGATAGAGAGGGAGGCGAACCGAGTGGGGGAAACTGCTACTGGCTCCAGCTTCTAGCGGCCGCAGCGCTAGGTCGAACCCAGAGCTTCGTTCCCAGTCAGACGAAGACTTACCAGGGTTTATCAGCCCTCCTAACTGCGCCTGTCCGCCTTAGAGCGGTCGGGAATCCGCCTGTTAAAAAAACCAACTATTCACTGCAGAATCCCGTGAATGGCAAGGAGGGCCGCCCCTTGGCTCAGGTAACTTCCCTGAGCGCAAGTTGCCCTGCTGTGTCGGGTTGAGCGGTGAGGAGAGAGCCGGCGCCTGGGGCTCTGGGGGCTGTCCGGACACCTCCCGCCCCTCCCGGCTTCTGGAGAAGCTGTCGCCTGCTCGGGGTCACCGCAGCCGTTTTGGGATAGGTTGGACAACACGAGAAATGCTGAGTGTCGCTGCCGCATCTGATGTAGCAGGAACCCTAAGGAGAATCAGGACCCCGGGAGTGGAGGAGCCGACTAAAAAGCCCATCACTGGAGGCCACAAGGGGGAAAAGTATTGGGAAACAGTATTTCCCCCCTGTTTCCAGGCCTCGGAGGGTGCGAGGAGCAGTTAGATAGCTTATTGTTTCCTAGTACTGTTGTGTCCCCCTAAACAACAGTATTGCTAAGTAGGGGATTATACTGCAGGATTAGGGGCGAGGGGGGGTGGTGGTCGGGTTTTACTGTCTCGGGTTCAGCGATCTGCTTGTTTGGCGACTAGTACTGTGCACTTTGCCTGCTCTCCCGTGTTTATTACTGAAGGTGACTTCTGTCCCAGCCACAGCAGCTCCTCCCTGATCTTCTATTCCCATTTTAGTCTGTTGGCGGTATTTGGTCTGCACCTTTTTGCATCTATTCGGTTCCCTGCACGCCAGTCTTTGTTGCTTTTTGCTGCTTCTTACATTCTTCAATCTTATTCAGGCTAGAGGGGCTTCTGTGATAGCTTTTTTCCCAGGCTGGAGAAAACTGTCAGAGTGGCTCTTCATTCCCTTGTTCTCTTTCCTAGCAATGGTGGAGGGACAAGCAGAATATCGTGTTGTTTACCACAAGCAACAAGAATGGCTAAGCCTCTTCTGCTGCTCTCCTTCATGTCTTTGAGACAATCTTTTGTCCTCTGAGGAGAGCTGTAGAGAACTCGGCAGCTTTCCTGCACAGATCCTGCCTTGGCAGGCACTAATCAGGGGTCCTGAGCTGCAGCAAAGCATCCGTTTCTGCAATTTGGACGAGGAATAGTGCTTGTTGTGCCATTGCTGGCTCTAGCTACAAACAGGCTACTGTCACTCATAAACAATTGCAAGATTTGGCAGCATGGGCTGCTCTTTTCTAGAAACAGAAACGAAGTCATGGGGACAGTGACATGTACCAGGCAGTTGCTAAAAGGACTGGACTTTCAAACAGGCCAGTGCAGATAAATTGTATAAGAAGTCACAGAATGCACTGAGCTGTGGGGGAATACAGTAGTATGTCTTTACAGTCTTCTAAATAATTAAAAAATAATATTCCCTGTTCTATACAGAAAGAGTGATTGCCCATTGGAATGGGCTGCCTGGGGAGGTGGTGGAGTCGCCCTCACTGGAGGTTTTTAGGAGAAGACTTGACGGGGTGCTTGGTGCCGTGGGTTAGTTGTTTGGGCGGTGTTGGATTGGTTGATGGGTTGGACGCGATGATCTTGAAGGTCTCTTCCAACCTGGTTTATTCTATGTATGTATGTATGTATATTTGTTTAATAAACTCGTTTTTAAATTCTGTCTATGCTGTGCAGAAAGTTTAAGCAGAAAATAGTGTCACTCTAATGTGAATTTTAAAACTTTATAAGCAAAAAAAAAAAGCATAGATTACTCGATAGTGAGATGGTTTCTCAAACATCTTGTCTCAAAATGTTTCTTCAGAAGCTGTCACAGTTCTGGTATTGGCACAATGGTTCCTGTATTTTGGTCTCATTTTGATCTGTAGGGTTGAAATGAGAATAAGGAACAGAAAAGATAATAGAGAAGAATAGGACAATGAAAAGTCCTGGGGGAATTGACAGGTCTAAGAAGTGGCACAGTGTTTGCATGCTGAACAGAATGGTGAAGACTGGCACAGACAGTTAGAGAAGCTGATAGCAAATTACACTGGAGGTCTGCACTAGTTAGTGGGAAGATGCTAACTAGGATAAAGCTCGGGGTTGGAGTGATAATGCAGTTCAGTTTGTTCTGCACCCCTTTCCCCTCCCATGCCACTTTAGAATTTCAGAATGGGCCTGGGCATCACTTCTATGGGCATAAATTTAAAATGTTTTGAATATGGACAGTCATGTTGTTGGTTACCATCTGCCCATCTGTTCAGTTGGCCTTAACCTGACTATAAATAATCCATTTTGCTTCCTAGTTTGACATTTGTTTTGCTATGCTGTATTCTGTGGGGTTACTTAAAGGACCATCCTGAAATAACTGTTCTTCAATGAATGTTGTACAACCCCCTGTCTATGGTATAATTAAACTTACTTGCACTCATGTCATTTAGCAGAGCAGTTGAGATAAGAATGATCTTCACGTGATGCCAGCACAGTTCTTAAGTGTGCCTAGGGAAGTAAGTCCATCACGGTTGCAGTTTAGCATCAATGTGAATTACAGACATTTTAAAGCATATCAAGTTATTTCTTTGTAAATTCATTATGAAGCTCTCCTGTGGGGGTAGGTTGGGATTTGAACAATGTCATCAAGATACATAGAAGGAGATAAGTCTCAGTACATACAAGGCTCTATGTCCAGATGGAGATTGGTGACAAGTGGTGTCCCTCAGGTGTCTGTACTGGGACCAGGGCTGTTTAGTATCGGGACCAGGGCTGTTTAGTATCTTCATCAATGACTCAGCAAGATGGAGTGCACCCTCAGCAACTTTACAGATGACACCAAGCTGAGTGGTGCAGCTGACACACCTGAGGAATGATAGTGTATCCAGAAGGACCTGAACAAGCTTGAGAAGTGGGCCTGTGCATACAAGACCAAATGCAAGGTCCTGCACCTAGGTCGAGGCAAATCTCAGTATCGATATAGGCAGGGTGATAAATCATAGAATCATTAGGGTTGGAAGGGACCTCAAGGATCATCTAGTCCAACCCCCCTGCCATGGGCAGGGACTCCTCACACTAGATCAGGTTGCTCAGTGCCACATCCAGCCTGGCCTTAAAAACCTCCAGGGATGGGGGCTTCCACCACCTCCCTGGGCAACCTGTTCCAGTGTCTCACTCTCATGGTGAAGAACTTCTTCCTAACATCCAATCTGAATCTACCCATTTCTAGTTTTTTTCCATTCCCCCTAGTCCTATTACTACCTGACATCCTAAAATGTCCCTCACCTGCTTATTGCAGGCCCCCTTTAGATACTGGAAAGCCTCAATAAGGTCTCACAGCCTTCTCTTTTCCAGACTGAATAGCCCCAACTCTCTGAGTCTGTCCTCATAGGAGAGGTGCTCCAGCCCTCTAATCATCCTTGTGGCCCTTTTCTCTGGACACATTCCAGCACCTCCAGATCCTTCTGTAATAGAGGCTCCAGAACTGGATGCAGTACTCCAGGTGGGGTCTCACCAGAGCGGAGTAGAATGGGAGAATCGCCTCCCTTGACCTGCTGGCTATACTTCTCTTGATGCAGTCCAGGATATGATTGGCTTTCTGGGCTGCAAGTGCACTCTGGTGGCTCATGTTGAGCTTCTTATCCATCAGCACCTCCAAGTTGTTTTCTTCAGGGCTGCTCTCAAGCCGGTTGCTACCCAGCCTATGTTGGTGCTTGGGGTTGCCCCGACCCAGATGCAGGACCTTGCATTTGATCTTGTTGAACCTCATGAGGTTGTCATGGATCCACTTCTCCAGCCTGTCAGTCTGTGTGGATGGCATCCCTTCCCTCCAGTGTGTCTGCTGCACCACACAGCTTGGTGTCGTCAGCAAACCTGCTGAGGCTGCACTCAATGCCACTGTCCACATCATCAGCAATGATGGTTAAACAAGACTGGTCCCAGTACTGATCCCTGAGGGACTCCACTTGTTACTGGCCTCCACTTAGACATGGACCCATTGACAGCCACCCTTCAGGTGCAGCCATCAAGCCAGTTCTGTATCCACTGAATGGTCCAGCCATCAAATCCATACTGCACCAGCTTGGAGACCAGGATGTGGTGCGGGACGGTGTCGAAGGCTTTGCTCAGGATAAAGGAATTAGAAAAGCCCTGCAGAGAAGGACTTGGGGTTAATGGTGCATGAAAAGCTGGACATGAGCTGGCAAGAAGGCAGCCCAGGCAGTCATCTGTGTCCTGGGCTGCCTCAAAAGCATAGCCAGAAGGCTAGGGAGGTGGTTCTGCCTCCCTACTCCACTCTGGTAAGATCCTACCTACAGTATCTCATCAAGTTCTGGAATGTTCAGTACAAGAAAGTCATGAACCTGTTGGAGCAGATCTGGATATTGGCCACAAAAAAATGAAGGGATGAGAAAGCACCCCTCCCATGAGGACAGGCTGAGAGAGTTGGGGTTGTTCAGCATGGAGAAGGCTCAAGGGAGACTTTACTGCAGCATTTCCATACGTAAAAGGGTCCTATAAAGAAGAACAGAACAAACCTTTTAGTAGGTCCTGCAGTGGTAGGTCAAGGGGTCATGGTTTTAAATTAAAGGAAGGGCATGTTTAGGCTAGATAACAAGGGAGACATTTTTTTGCTGTGAGAGTGATGAAACACTGAAACATTGCCCAGGGAGCTGGTAGATGCCCCATCCTTGGAAACAATTCAAGGCTGGGTTAAACCTAGTTGAAAATAACCCTGCTGACTGTTGGGGGGGTTTAGACTAGATGACCTTTAAAGGTTACTTCCAACTCAAACTACTCTGTGCTTCTCCTTCATATCACCTTATAGAATCAAATGTGTGACAGCCCTGAGGGTATTCTTCAGAGCGTTGTCCCCAGGAAAGACTGGCACATTTGCTAGATGTAACATTTTCCTGGCAGGTGTAAAATTTCTCTCTGGAAGTTTTCACTAAACCTGCAGACTTCATAAAGCTGTTGTAATTTGAGGTGCATCATATTTTTATTGTGCTGCTGTGCAAACTCTGAAAGCCGAGAGTGGTGATATGATGTCACCTTTACGCTTCACAATGTTGAAAATCAGACAGTATGCTAGAAAGCAGAGCTATTCTGTAATGTTGCTTGTCATCTTTTTGTGGCACGCCAGTGGCTGCAACAGTGTGCAGTGTGGAGGGAACAGAGTGGCTGGAGAGCAGTCAGGCTGAGAGGGACCTGGGGGTGCTGGTCGACGGTAGACTGAACATGAGCCTGCAGTGTGCCCAGGCAGCTAAGAGGGCCAATGGCATCCTGGCCTGCATCAGGAACAGTGTGGCCAGCAGGAGCAGGGAGGTCATTCTGCCCCTGTACACTGCACTGGTTAGGCCGCACCTCGAGTACTGTGTCCAGTTCTGGGCCCCTCAGTTTAGGAAGGATGTTGACTTGCTGGAACGAGTCCAGAGAAGAGCAACAAAGTTGGTGAGGGGTTTGGAACATAAGCCCTACGAGGAGAGGCTGAGGGAGCTGGGGTTGCTTAGCCTGGAGAAGAGGAGACTCAGGGGTGACCTTATTACTCTCTACAACTACCTGAAGGGAGGTTGTAGACAGACGGATGTTGGTCTCTTCTCCCAGGCAAGCAGTACCAGAACAAGAGGACACAGTCTCAGGCTGCGCCAGGGGAGATTCAGGCTGGATGTTAGAAAAAAGTTCTATACAGAAAGAGTGATTGCCCATTGGAATGGGCTGCCTGGGGAGGTGGTGGAGTCGCCATCACTGGAGGTTTTTAGGAGGAGACTTGACGGGGTACTTGGTGCTGTGGGTTAGTTGCTTGGGCGATGTTGGATTGGTTGATGGGTTGGACGTGATGATCTTGAAGGTCTCTTCCAACCTGGTTTATTCTATGTATTCTATGTATTCTATGTATAACATCACTCCCATATTCCTTTCTCAGTCCACCTTTGTAGTGAAGAGCCAGTTGTACATTTTCCCGGTGTTTTTTCTTACCTTTGTGAATGTTCTTTATCCTGTGGAAGTGAAATGTGTTAATTTGGTTACTTTATTTTCTCTTTTTCAGCTAGTGGAAGTGTTAAAGATACCTTTGTTGGAGCCAGAAATGGACAATACAGGCTTTTAAAAATAGTCATTGACAATGGTTAGTCAAATTTTAACCTTTTTCTCTGATTCTTTTAGGTATTTTCTACTTGTTTTAATGATCTACTCATACACTTGTTTTAAAAAAAATCAAAACTTCACAAACCTTGATGTTACTGAGGTTCTTTCTAGGGTTGAGTGCACTCATGTACAGCACACTGAAATATTTTCTGGCTGGAGATCTATACGTGTACGTACATGTACATACACATACATACTTTAATTGTTAGGTAGCTAAACTACTGTTACCTTCTTTGTGTTTCCATTTCTTAGGAAATCTGACATTGTAATATTGCTTTCCTTACAGAAAGAAGGATGGGCAGGTCACTGTGGTCAAGTTCTTACTAGCACAAGTTAGCAAATACTGGCATACCATTGAATTCCTGGTTTATATTCCCATTAGGCAAGTTAAGACAATATGCTACTTTTAAATATGAAAGAAGCCTTCTGCTACTCAGCAGATAACAGTCAAACTGAGTTTGGCTGATTGGAGATAGTAAGAGATTTGATGCCGGGCAATAGAGTTCCTCCAACTGCATTTTTCTGTTTTGAATCCAAGTGACTACAAAGCCACCTAAAGTTCAGAACTGGCAACAACTTTCCAGATCCTCAGATCTGGGTGTACAGCTTCGGCTGCTTTCCATCTGAACAACCCTTTCCCTGAACTATTTGTGTTCTGTGACTTGCTCTGAAAGTTTTCCCGTGAAGGCATTTATATACTGCTGTAATTTTGTCTAGACTTTTAGAAGTTATGTCCTAGACTCTCAGAAGATGTTTTGTAGGCAAGCCACTACTATGGTCCTCAAACTGTTGTAGGATCTCATATAAACGAGGTATTTCTGTTTTGATTGCAGAGCTAGCACTTACTGGGAAGCTGATAAATGTTTTGAAAGACGCTACACTAATGCTTTGCTTTGGAAGCTGAGATATGTTTTATAAATAAGAGAAAAATCTTGTTGGTGCAGCTGTTCACATAATCTCCCCTGAAGAAATCTATACAGGCTTAAGCCAATTATACATAATAAACAGCTTCAGTCATTTGAAGAGACCATAGTCATGAAGCTGTATTAGAAACAGCTTTATCTACTTACGTAGTCAAGTTGAAGTGATTAGTGCAAGCATATTCATTCCAAACTCTTTGCACCGTTTAACTGAGTTACTGACTCCTTTACAATGAGTACAAACACTAGTATGTTGTAGCAAGAAGATCAGTAATTCTAAAATCTAAAAGCTTGTTCTCATCTTGCTTGTCTTTAAGTATTCTAATTTAAAAGTAAGCTAACTGGTAGGAGACAGTTTTTCTTTTCCTTCTGTGTGCGTTTCGCTAACATCACTAATGTCAGTCTTACCCCTTTAGATCAAGGAGCTTGATGACAGTCAGCACATTACCATGTTAAAATTACTTAGGGTTTGAACATACACAGCTTTTTTAGGAGTTCACCCACTTTCATACTGAATGTTCTGGACTTCCATTCTTGTAGACATGAAATGTCTGATTAACTGTTTATTGTAATTACTAGCTTGGAAAAATAGCATTAACTGTATTGGTGCTAACCTGTAGCTTTGGTTATCAATTCTAGAGCAGCTTGTGGTGGGATCCTCTAGACGGCCAGTTGGATCATGGGAAAAGGATTATGATTCTTTTGTCCTTCCCCTTCTTGAAGACAAGCAACCATGTTATATATTATACAGATTAGATTCTCAGAATGCACAAGGATATGAATGGATCTTCATTGCATGGTCACCTGATCACTCTCCTGTAAGTAACAGTCATCAGAGACTTCATGTTGTTAATGATTTTTCAACAGTACCATTTGGTCTGAATCCTAGATATGAAGGAAAGGGATTTGAGAAGTGAAGCATTCCCCAACCTTCCCCTCACTTTCCCACAGGAAAACATCTTTCCTGAAGCTGATGTCAGTGAGTCTAGATGGAGTGCAGCTGATCCAATTTATTTGTAACCTGACCGGAGGAGACAAGACAGTGTTTTTGCCCTATTTGTCTATCAGTGTCTCATTGGCTGTCAGTGTCTCAGGAAATCTCATGGAAGGATATAGGACAGAAATATCAATGAGTGTCATCATAGACAGAAGGATTATAGTGTGAGCTCAAGCTGTTACTCTGTTTGGCTTACCGGCTGCCCAGCTGACACTTGTGAATCTGTGACCTGCCACAAAATACATTGGTTTTGAGTCAGTAGTTAAAGAACATGGGAGGAAACTTAGATTAGAGTTATGGATTTATTAGAAAAAATAGGATACTGTGTACAGTGTGTTGAGAATGTGAGATAAGGGGGGACAGAGGGTAAAGCTTTGCCAATATTCCTACTACTTTCACTCCCAGTTAGGAAATAGTAAGACATCAAGAGCTGCAATGCACAGAAGAGATTAGGTGGAAAAGGAGAGGAAGGCATGAAGATGGGACTATTGAGAGAGTAAAAAGTAACTGTGTTAGAAAAAAGTTGATAGGGAGCAAGCATCATTAGATCTTCACCCTCCAAAACTGTCATTTTTCAGCTCTGTAGTTGAACCCAAACTACCTGGTGCCACTATGAAATAAAGGATGAGATTTTTTGCAGTATCCATCAATACACAGAGCAGTGGCAAAAGATCTAAGCAGTTGTGGTTTTTCCCATTTAGCATGAGTAAAGATTATGTTGATTTTTTTCCTATGTAAAAAAAAAAAAAGGCTCATACTCTTTATTAAAGTTGCAATTTAGTTTTGGAATGATTTTGATAATAATGCATAGAAGAATGCCCTGAGAATTTAATAGTGTGTGTTAGTATCATCATCATTTTGTGGAGTTTACTCTTTATTAAGAACTACCTCATCAGAATTCAGTTTCAGCACTTAAAATATTTGTTTGAGAAAGATGTCCATTAACAAATGGATGTGGTACACCAAAATAAACCCCAAACAACCAAAGAGTCCAAACCAAAAGAATGTTGTGTTATTATACACTAGTGATGTGGTAAAAGACTTGACGATTGCTGTAATCATATTATCAGTATGCATTGATTAATTTAGTAAAGAACATGCATGGGCTGCAGAGGCTCGATCCAAAAGGCTGTGAGCCCCAAACAGAGCTAATCACACCTCTTATACAGAGCTTAACAATACATATGCATCAGGATTTCTAAGAACTTATTTTACATGGATGAAGTCCTTTCACTTCTGGGTCTTCACTGTCACCTTCTGGTCTCCCAACAACATTGCCGCCTCATCTCCTCCTTCCAGTTGATTCTTCCTGTTGGTTTCCAGCCAGCCTTGAAGCAAGTGAGAATTTTTATCTTTGTCTCTCCATACCCATCAGCTGTGTTTGGCAGCTGCAACTTTATCTGAGCTTAAGGCTGTACCAATACCTATGTTAATTAGAACACTTATTTATGTCTAAAAGTCTATCTCTTGTACTAAAAGTTATCGCTTAAGCCACTGGGAAAAATTTCTAACAGACAGAAATGCTAACAGAAAGAAAAACACTTAGTGAAAAACAATTAATGAAAAACAATTATTGAATCATAGAATGGTCCAGGCTGGAAAGGACCTCCAAAGGTCATCTAGTCCCCACAGTCAGCAGGGACATCCTCAACTAGACCTCGTTTCCCAGGGCCATCAAAAAGCAAGGAATGAGAACACAGAGCACAGAGGTTACAGGAATCTCCTTACTTCATCAGGTTCGTCAAAAAATGTTGTATGCAGCAACCCGAGCAACACTTAAAAAGGAATTTGGAGGTGGTCATATTAAGGATGAAGTATTTGGAACCGTGCAGGTACGTTTTTCTATTGTAAGGTCAGCACTTTGAATGTAGTAGCTGATGTTACTGGTATGAATTCGTGGTGTTTCTACTCTTTTTTGATTAAGGGTAAAAAGAGTTTGTCACAACCCAGCTTCCTGAGCCAACCCTGGGCAGTGGTGAGGATCATCCTAAGATACAGAAATTCCCTCAGAGTAAATTGAGGTGAATTGGCACCAAACAGCTGATCATTTAGGTTTATTTGATCCAGTGTGTCCCGGTTTGAGGCCAGGCAGATCCTCTCTTGCCTCTCACTGGGGCAGAAAAATGAGACTCAAACAAATGGCTTGCAGAAGTGATGGAAAGTTTAAATGGAAAAGCAGTGAGTGTTACACAGAGCTACAAGCACAGTAACAAAAGAAACCCAAAGCATAGAGAGTCCCCTTAGAGCACACCCAAAAGCCTCCCAGCACATTTCCCTTCTCCCCACCTGAGGGTATACCCGAAACCCCCCAGGGCTCTTTCTTCCCCCTCCACTACTAGGCTAGTCTCAAGACTGGCCAGGTCTGAGACTGCCCCCCCTTTCTCCTCCTGGTATTAGGCCTAGCCAGGCCTAAGAGGCCTTAAGATACTCCCCCACCATTACCAGATAGGAAAGCATCTCTCATAGAATACATAGGAGTAGGGAGAGAAGAAAGAGAAAGTGTGAGACCTTGCTGATAGATCTATAGGGAGCAGGACATTATGGGTATGAAATAAGCTATTTCCTGTGTCCACCCACTGGGCTGGACACTCATGACACCAGAGGTGTATCTTGTGTGGCAGCAGCAGGAAGCACTTTGCCTAAACTGCCACACAGTGAAAGCTCTCAGTCACTTGCATCACTTAAGGATGCTTTGGTGGACCAGAGTAGAGGGCAAATGGGTAGAAAAAGGAGAGGGAAAAATAGTGAGAGAGAAAGAGACAAAGATATCACCACCCTTAGTTCCAGTGATGTCTCACGGGCATAGTCCAAGTTCTTGGTGGTGGGTGTACATGTAGCAACATTTCTGTGGTAGGTGCAACATCCCTTTATAGCCTTTTGGTAGTGGTGGATCTCTCTCCAAATCATAAAGAGATGTGCACAGGTGAGGTGTGCAGTGGCTGTTGCCTACTTTTCTGTGGCACCATTGCAGTGGTTTTAAAATGAGGAAAGGGAATTCCTGCTTCCGCAGAAATTCTCGCTTTTCACTGTTAAACCATCTCCAGGCCAGCAGCTCTCTTTGAGAACTATTAAGGGCCATCAAACCATCACCTATCGACTGTTCAGACCAGGTACTGTCACAGCTTTTTTGAAACAAGGCCAGGCCCTGCCCAGACATTGTTTGAGGAGGTAGAAGATAGGGCTCTCACAGAGTTAAAAGCTATATGTATTCCAATGTTTAAATGTTTTTGCTCTCATTTGAACAAGTAACTAAGTGTATTTAAGAACTTCAGCCTAAGAAGGCCTTGCTTCAAATGGTTATGAAACTAAATAATCTGAGAATAATGGGAGCATCTCTCAATCTCACTGCATGGGGGTGAATCCTCTAAAATCTTTAAGACCAACTGCCTTGTCCTTAGGTAGCATTTTTGTCTCACATAGGAAACTACCAATAAGCTACCAGTCTGAGCATTATTTATTAGCATTGTAGCAGTTCTCTGAGGTTTTGTCTTAGAAGGCTGAATAATGTCATGCACACAGTCTTCATTAATGCTACATTTTTAATTAGCAAGGTAATTTGAGACATTGTGGAAATGCTTCCCATGGTAGAATTGGGTGCAAGAGCAGCCCAGTGGAGCCTGCTGTACTGGAAGATGAGCTGAATTTGCAAATGCACCTACACTTGTTCACCTACACCATTCAAATAAAACTACCATAACTGTACAGGAGGTAACTGGGATTTTTATATTCCATAGAACGTCTTTGAAGAAAGCTTATTGCCAAAAAATGATTGATACTGATATTGTGCTTTCAGGATGATGTTTCATTGAATGGATATAAAAAATACTTGATATCACAGTCCTCCCCTGCACCCCTGACTGCAGCAGAAGAGGAACTTCGACAAATTAAGATTAACGAGGTACCAACAATGTCTTCTAGCATGAGTGGGAAACAGGGGTCAGAGTTCCAAACTTATTGCAGGGAAAAAGTCCTTCTAGGGGGTTGAAAGTCTTTATAAGGTGAAAAATAAAGGCAGAACAGAAAATGGACTTTTTAAGAAAGTTGGTGTGGATAAGAATATAAATTTACTTCTCAATGAATTGAGACTGCAAAGCTGAAGTGACATGATCGTGCTGAGTTTGCAAGGCCTACTGTCTTCAGTCTCCCAACTGCAGAACTTAGTTACTGCAACTTTGGCCTTTGACATGCTTTTATTATCTCTGGATGTGCTATATTGTGAAGGGTGACAGAGCATTGGCACAGGCTGCCCAGAGATGTCTCCATCGTGGAGATAATTCAAAAGCTACTTGGACAGAGACCTGACAGAGCAGGAAGGTTGGACAAGATAATCTCTGGAGGTGCTTTCCAACCTCAACCACTCTGTGATTGCTCAGATAACATTTGCTATTGTGGCAGAAGTTATAGAGAAAACACAAAATAGCAACATGTTGCAGTGATTGGCAGGACTATTTCAGCAGCCTATTCCTACAGGAAATGTATTTAGCTTCCAGCACCAGTGCACTTGTCTTTAAGAGAGAGTAAGTGGCTGGAATTCCAATAAAAATGAAATAGAAATCCAAACCAAGCAAATCAGTCTCTTAAAAGGACTAGCTGCTTTTGCTACAAAGACCTTATAGAAAAACTTCTAAAAAATGACTTTAACCAAATAATTTAATGATTGCCATCTAGCTAAGGACTGAAAAGTTTCAGAGGATTGATTTCTCGCATTTTTCCTTCACTTCATCATTGTGTTCAGATACATATTAAAACCAATGATGTGCTGATCTTAATTAGCTCCTTAGGCTTCTATTTTATGGCTGTGGTATGTGTGGTTGTGTGAAATAGGGTTTGGTTCTGCAGTTGAATACCAGCAAACCCTTGTGTTAAATGCAGCTCTGTATATTATGTTTTTACCCCACTTTGCTTTTGCTGCAACTTTGTTATTTTTTTAATCCAATGGTGTCATAATCATCAAACACTGCATTTTATTTGAAATACATGTAAACACCCCACTAATGAATGTAAAACTTCTGTGGTAATGATAATCACTTCTGGTATTAGTATTCTTTCCTATGCACCATGTACCTCATGCTTAACATGCAGGCTTATATGGTATGTGCTGCTGCAAAACCTCAGCAGCAATAGCTGTGCTTTTCAGAGATACTGCTATAGAATAGAATAGAATAGAATAGAATAGAATAGAATAGAATAGAATAGAATAGAATAGAATAGAATAGAATAGAATGAACCAGGTTGGAAAAGACCTTCAAGATCAAGTCCAACCTATCATCCAATACCACCTAATCAACTAAACCATGGCACCAAGTGCCTCATCCAGTCTCTTAAACACCTCCAGTGATGGTGATTCCTCCACCTCCCTGGGCAACCCATTCCAATGGCCAATCACTCTTTCTGTGAAGAACTTCTTCCTAACATCCAGCCTAAACCTCCTCTGGTGCAGCTTGAGGCTATGTCCTCTTGTTCTGGTGCTGGTTGCCTGGGAGAAGAGACCAACCCCCTACCTGGCCATAGCCTCCCTTCAGGTAATTGTATACAGCAATAAGGTCTCCCCTGAGCCTCCTCTTCTCCAGGCTAAGCAACCCGAGCTCCCTCAGCCTCTCCTCATAGGGCTTGTGCTCCAAACCCCTCCCCAGCTTTGTTGCCCTTCTCTGGACACATTCCAGCAAGTCAACATCCTTCCTAACCTGAGGGGCCCAGAACTGGACACAGTGCTCAAGTTGTGGCCTAACCAGTGCAGTGTACCGGTGCAGAATGACTTCTCTGATCCTGCTGGCCACGCTATTCCTGATCCAGGCCAGGATTCCATTGGCCTTCTTGGCCACCTGGGCACACTGCTGGCTCATGTTTAGCCTACTATCAACCACTACCCCCATCTCCCTTTCTGCATGGCTGCTCTCCAGCCACTCTGACCCCAGCCTGTAGCACTGCATGGGGTTGTTGTGGCCAATGTGCAGAATCCAGCACTTAGATGTGTTAAATTTCATGCCCTTTGACTCTGCCCATCTGTCCAGCCTGTCAAGGTCCCTCTGCAGAGCTCTCCTATCCTCTAACAGATCAATACCTGCCCTCAGCTTCGTGTCATCTGCAATTACTGATGATGGAGTCAGTCCCCTCATCCAGATCATCAATAAAGATACTGAACAGGATTGTGCCCAGCACTGATCCCTGGGGGACACCACTAGTGACTGGCTGCCTATCTATCAGTTTATTCTGATACCCCTATAGATTGTGTGAGGAAAGCAGAGAAAAGTAGTTAAGCCATTTCTCAGATTCTCCCTTTGATAAAGCCAACCATATCCCAGAAAGCCAATTTCATCCTGGGCTGTACCAAAAGAATCATGGCCAGCAGATCAAGGGAGGTAATTCTCTTCTACTCACTCTACTCCACTCTGGTGTGGCCCCACCTGGAGTACTGCATCCAGCTCTGGAATCCTCAGTACAGTAAAGATGTGAACCTTTGTACCAGAACCTTTGTATCTTTGTACCAGAATTCAACTTAGAGCTTCTTCACTGACTCTTGGGCCACTTTTCCCTCTGACAGTTCTGTTGGCTCTGCAAAGACAGCTGTTTGAGATATATGAAACTGTTTTCAGGTTAGCAAGCAAACATGCCCTGTAAATTGTAAAATGCAAATCTGCTGTCTATGGGGATGCTGTTTCAGGGTAGTTTATTCTCAGAAGAGCTGCTGCTTACTAGGTGTAGCCCTGTGCAGTGCACTGGTTAGGCCGCACCTTGAGTACTGTGTCCAGTTCTGGGCCCCTCAGGTTAGGAAGGATGTTGACTTGCTGGAACGAGTCCAGAGAAGAGCAACAAAGTTGGTAAGGGGCTTGGAACATAAACCCTACGAGGAGAGGCTGAGGGAGCTGGGGTTGCTTAGCCTGGAGAAGAGGAGACTCAGGGGTGACCTTATTACTCTCTACAACTACCTGAAGGGAGGTTGTAGACAGACAGATGTTGGTCTTTTCTCCCAGGCAGCCAGTACCAGAACAAGAGGACACAGTCTCAGGCTGCGCCAGGGGAGGTTCAGGCTGGATGTTAGGAAAAAGTTCTATACAGAAAGAGTGATTGCACATTGGAATGGGCTGCCTGGGGAGGTGGTGGAGTCGCCATCACTGGAGGTTTTTAGGAGAAGACTTGATGGGGTGCTTGGTGCCGTGGGTTAGTTGTTTGGGTGGTGTTGGATTGGTTGATGGGTTGGACACGATGATCTTGAAGGTCTCTTCCAACCTGGTTTATTCTATGTATTCTATGTATTGTCAGTTAACATAGGAAAGAAAATGAAAGCTGGCAAAGGTTTCCGTTCACATCTCAACTGACTTGTGTTCCAGGTACAGACAGACATCGGTGTGGATACCAAGCATCAAACGTTGCAAGGAGTAGCATTCCCCATTGCTAAAGAAGCTCTTCAAGCTTTGGAGAATTTGAAAAATAAGAAACTCAATTATGTACAGCTGGCAAGTATCAAATACTTTAACTGGTTTTTGATAGTATAAAATCAATTGCCTACACATTAAACAATGTGCATTGGTGCGTTTGGGTTGGAAGGGACCTTAAAGATTATCTAGTTCCAATCATTTTGCCATAAGAAGAGACACTTCCACTAGACAAGTTTGCCCAACCCTTATAAATCACTGAATTCTTAGACTGTTGAATTATTAGATTAATTTTTGCCCCATCCCGTTGTGTTCTCTGGTTTGCTGTCTGTGTATTAACTATGTTTAGGTTTGCTTTGTTAACAGCAAATTGATATGAAAAATGAAATTATTATTTTGGCCAACACACTTCATACTGAAATTAAGGACTTGCCAAAAAGAATTCCAAAGGATGCTGCACGTTACCACTTTTTCCTGTATAAGCATGCACATGAAGGAGATTATTTGGAATCCATAGGTAAGACAAACATTTTCCCAATATGAAATTTAATTGGCTTGCTTCAAGTACTTCAGTGGTTTTGAGGCAGAAAGATGTGTCATAAAAGTAAGGTTTGTTGGCATGAGCATTTCAGAGTCATTTGGTTGTGAAACTGACTTCTTACATTTAGAAGTTAGTGAGAGATCCCTTTGGCTTGTGAACACTCATAGATTGGTCATCATGTGAAAACATCAAAAGTTCTGGCCGTTCTCTCACCCTCCACTTGAAATGAAACACTTGCTGAAGCAAAGATCCAGGCTAGTGTTAAGTGTTTCCCTTTCAGACTGTGTAGTTGATTTGCAATGCCTCTCTGTTATAAATAATTTCTGATACAGCCTTGGATAGAGTGTAGTTATGGTCTGATTTATGGTTTGGGTTTTTGTGTGTGTTTGGGTTTTTTTCCCTGCAGTTTTCATCTACTCCATGCCAGGATATACCTGCAGCATACGAGAACGAATGCTGTACTCCAGCTGCAAAAGTCCACTGTTAGAAATTGTAGAAGGACAGTTGTGGATGCAGATAATTAGAAAGGTAAGTACATTGGGTGTACTGGTACTTTCTGCATCTTCCTGCTCCCTTCTTAGTATCTAGCTACAACAGTCTCTGCTACCACCTTCTCTAAACAACGAAAAGTGTAACTACTAAAGGTTGTCATGAAGAAGAAATACTTGGTGATAAAGCTTCAGATCATGGAAGCTTTTCACCAGTTCATAATTTTAACACTTTGATGCTTTAATGACCACATCCTTGTACATCACTGAGAGCGCTTTGAAGGATTACTTAGAACTAACACAATTTCTTACTACAACACCTTTCACATTGCTGTCATTGAACACTAAATTCCTTTAAAGCTAAGGTTATTAAAGAATTTTCAAAATTATATTAAGCTGCAGTTCTAAAATAACAGTTTTAAGTTCCAGGAGTTCTTGATGAGGCAAACAGGGATTTTCAAGTAAGCTGAACTTTCCATATTGTATGGATTTCACTACTGTGGAGTAAGTCACTTCTCATCTCCAGAGCAGAGACCATACGAATGGTCCATTTGTGGAATATGTGACCAGCTGGGGTTGCTTAGCCTGGAGAAAAGGAGGCTCAGGGGTGACCTTATTGCTCTCTACAACTACCTGAAGGGTGGTTTTAGACAGGCAGAGGTTGGTCTCTTCTCCCAGGCAGCCAGCACCAGAACAAGAGGACACAATCTCAGGCTGCACCAGGGGAGGTTTAGGCTGGATGTCAGGAAGAAGTTCTATACAGAGAGAGTGATTGCCCATTGGAATGGGCTGCCCAAGGAGGTGGTGGAGTCACCATCTCTGGAAGTGTTTAAGAAGAGACTGGATGGAGCACTTGGTGCCATGGTTTAGTTGATTAAATAGTGTTGGGTGATAGGTTGGACTCGATGATCTCAAAGGTCTTTTCCAATCTGGTCTATTCTATTTCTATTCTATTCTATTCTATTCTAACTCTATTCTATTCTAAACACTTGTGCTGTGAGTTTAGAAGAACTTTGAGGCTTGATTTCTGTGAGAATGTTGTCCAAAAACCAGCAGAGATAATGCTGACCATTTTTTACCGAGACAGCATGAATTAAGTGGATTATTACTGTGTGGTTTTATATGTAATTATTTCTCAGAAATTTCCTTCTTACAACAAAATAAGTGCACTGTGTAGCTCCTAAAATTCTCAGAGGCGTATTTTTGAAGCGTGTACTTGTCACAGCAATACCATAGCTGGCAAGTCCATGAAGTGCTATGGTCAGCAGCCTGGAAGTGTTGAATGCTCAACAGAGCAGAGTGAAAGCATTTCCATGAGCTCTGAATTCCTGCAATTTAAAAGAGTGGTGTTTACCTTGAGGAGAGTATTTTCTTTCCATTCAGGTTTATATACTTCAAAAATTACAAAATCCCAAACTATCCCTCCTTTTTTTGTACATTAAACTTACCTTGGCTTTCCCCTGGCTTTTGAATGCTTGCTGAGTTGCAGAAGCCAGCTAAGCAGATGGATTGTTTGTAATCCTTCCCTTCTGTCTCAAGAGACAACAATATGTGTGCACACTGCTTTTATAACTAGTATTTAAAGGATGTTTTAGTGGGGAAAAAAATTTCAAATGTGAGATGACATTGGGACAATTGAAAGTTTTATATATTAGAAGGGAGAGTGAAGCAAGGGAATTGTAGTTGTGAAATATCCACATGCTGCATTCTTACATTAAGGAAGCTACTTTACCTATATGTAAATAAGCACTTGTGCCCACACAGAATGTGGCCTCCTAGTTAGTATTAATGTGTACAGTGTGCTATAGAATAGAATAGAATAGAACAGAATAGAACAGAACAGAATAGAATAGAATAGAATAGAATAGAATAGAATAGAATAGAATAGAATAGAATAGAATAGAATAGAATTAACCAGGTTGGAAGAGACCGAGTCCAACCTATCACCCAACACTATCTAATCAATTAACCCATGGCACCAAGCACCCCATCAAGTCTCTTCCTAAACACCTCCAGTGATGGTGACTCCACCACCTCCCTGGGCAGCACATTCCAATGGCCAATGGTCTCTTTCTCTGAAGAACTTCTTCCTAATATCCAGCCTAAACTTCCCCTGGTGCAGCTTGAGACTGTGTCCTCTTGTTCTGGTGCTGGTTGCCTGGGAGAAGAGACCAGCCCCCACCTGTCTACAACCTCCTTTCAGGTAGCTGTAGAGAGCAATAAGGTCTCCCCTGAGCCTCCTCTTCTCCAGGCTAAGCAACCCCAGCTCCCACAGCCTCTCCTCATAGGGCTTGTGCTCCAAACCCCTCCCCAGCTTTGTTGCTCTTCTCTGGTCATGTTCCAGCAACTCAACATCTTTCCTAACCTGAGGGGCCCAGAACTGGACACAGTACTCAAGGTGTGGCCTAACCAGTGCTGAGTACAGGGGGAGAATGACAGAAGTTTCTTGGCATAGGGATTGTGTAGTTGTGATTACATGTCGGGAAAAGTACTTTCAGTCAAATCACACTTCATACTGGCAACAGCACGGTGGATTCTCAGAAAAACTGTCCAGGATTTCTTGGGGAATTAGGCAGAAGTTGGAGAACATTCATGCTAGATTGACTGTTATTGCACATATGGATTTAATATTGAGGTAGAGGTTTAATACAGGATTTAGAGCTTCAGCAAAACTTTGAAATGTTTTTAATTATGTTTATAAGGTGAATATGATAAATACTGTTTTGGTTTGTTGTTTTTTTCCCCAGATTGAAATAGATAATGGTGATGAGTTAACTGCTGACTTTCTTTATGAAGAGGTTCACCCGAAACAACATGCTCACAAACAAAGTTTTGCTAAACCTAAAGGTCCTGCAGGGAAGAGGGGAATACGAAGATTGATCAGAGGTCCAGCAGAGACTGAAACACCCAGTGATTAGAAACTGTTCTTTGCATTTGTTTTAAAACATATTACAGTAAGAAATGAAATTCTGGCTTTTGATAGATGAACTGAAATCATTCCATTCATAGATGCTAGGGGGGAAAAAAAGGCTCTTTCTACTCTTCTCTTCTGACCTCAACACTTTTTATATTGCTACATGATTATATTTGTTGGCCATGTTTTATGACATGTGGAAGAACTAATTATTGTAAAGCTAGAAAGTGAAAACTAAGCTAGTACCCCTTTAGTTGAAATTGGGAGCCATTATTTAACAGCTGTACTTGTGATCATAAACTTTGCAGACTTAAGACTATTAAGCTCATGTATTCTGTGGGTGAGTTGCAGCTACATACCTAGATAACAACCCTGTACTGAGAGTAGCCTGTTGAAACCTGTAAGACTTTTCCATGTGAGAAGAGTTGAAGGACTTGTCCCAGACTAGAAGGTTTCCTTCTGTATTGACATGATACATTGTTGGGTTTTTTTGTTGTTTGGTTTGGTTTGGTTTGATTTGATGGAGGGTTTTTCTTGTAATAGAAAAGATAAACTAACATCAGTTACCCATCAATCAGTGTAAGTGTTCATGAATAGTTGCATATTTTCCCATACAAAAACTTGGTCATTTCAAATTTATAACTGATTTAGTGTAATTGTATTTTAAAGAAATCCAACATAAAACCTCTACAGCTTTTCCAGATTTTAATACCACTCATAAGCCTTGCATATTAAGTACTAAACCACCAAGTAAAAGGTGATTAAAAGTACGTGAGTTAGGACGCTCAGTAGATTACAGAGCTGCTTTCAAAGCAAATACGCTTAAAGTTTCCACTAAATAACTGATCATCTGTGCGCTCAGATCTAGTCTTGTAAGCTCAGTGAAAGTTGAAAGAGACTTTTTTCGTCCTGGTGAGTTATTCTTGAGATCCTAGCGTGCTTGCAGTTTCAGTCTTAACTTTCAAGCTGTTCTGAAAATTACTTTTCCTAAATGATTGAACTTCAATAGAAAATTAAATCCCTAACAAAATCCAGCTAGGTCTCGAATGTCTGCTGGCAGCACCTGGTTAGGACGTTATTTATTTCCCCCCCCCTTATTTTTCTCTTGTTTGCAAATCAAGTATTGGATGACCTTAAGTATTTCTAATTCCCCAGTGTGGACTTCCTTTTTGGTGTCATCTGTGTGAGCTTTGTGGGGTTTGAATTCATGTTTTTCTTTGTTAAAGCTACATGCGAGTTGCGATTTCACTGCATAGTAGAGGTGCTGGCTGTACACAGTACGTAGTTGAATCATGTGTTTACCCGGTGGAAGACAGACTTTAACCTAGTTTTTTAGGGAAATAATGCTTTGATGCCACTACTTCCTGATAAAATGTATCTTACATATTGTTCTGAGATGCTAGCTTGTTACTGACATCTGAGATTGCACTACATAATGTGAAGATTGCAATAGCTGTTGGTTGTACTGTGGGTTTTTTATATGCAGTAGAAATTTGACACCTCACCAATTTTCATTTCATCTTACACGCTACATCAAGCCAATTCTATAGTTCATTATCCTCAGCTAGTCTCCTGCTTGCCCTTAGCTACTGGGTCCTTTTTTTGCCTCTAGGGCAAGGAGCTGGTCTTTGAAGTGTTTCTTCTGTGTACTGCCTGTCAGGCCTGTGTCATTGAACGTGTGCAGCTCACTGTACACTGTAATTAAATGTGGGTTTAGTTGAACTCTGAATCTTTTTAGCACACCCAAATCACTTTTGTTTTTTTTAAGAAAACTTTTGAGTATAGCAGTCACAAATTACTGCCCAGCAAGAGTGCTCATATATTTTTACACATATGAGCCAGAAAAAAAGTTCTTCACCTTTTTACTACCAAATGTTTTAAATAATTAACAGTTTGACCTGATGGTTATGTGTATGTGATGTTTTGTTTGGGTTCTTTACCTAATCCTGCCCAAGGTAGACAAGGTTAGGAAGTACAAAGCTTAATCTGGAAGATACAAGAGCTGGTTGAGTGACAATGTGAGAGTATTTGGAATGAGGCACTTTTGAGTTCAGCCCAGACCAGTTCTCTTACTTGAAAATGTTCTGTGTGGGTGTAAAAACCCCTGACCAGCTGACATAAAGTCATGTCCTGAGCATATTTCTCACCATCACCTTTCCTGTGAGGTCTTGCACTGCCTCTCCAGGCCTCTTGCAGCTATTCCCCTAACAAAGCAATAAAATGCATCTGATCCTTAGTGAGATCTGTCACACTTACATCTGCATGGTTGCCTCACACAACACTACTACTGTTAAGGAATGTTCAGAACCACCACAAAATGAGGGCATTAATGAAAGTTATAACTTGTCTCTGGTCACTTCATAGTTGAAAGTGTCCATTCAAATTGTTGTTTGCCTTCATAAAGCTCAAAAGCAGTGCAGCTGCTTGCAGTAACTCACAAGCTATCAAACAGTTAATTAAAAGGTAATTATTTTTTGAAATGCTTAAAATCTTTATGATGCAAGGTAGGGAGATTTTGATCTTTTAAAACACTCCTATCAGGTTGGCAAAACTAATCAAGGTAATAATTGCTCTATTATTTGGATAAACACATTGATAAAGAACTTTTGATTTACGGTGTCTGTGTATTTAATGCAAACCACCTTCAACTCCTACATGTAACTGTTTACCATATCTATTTTGTAATTTACTTTATAAATAAAGATTGATGCTTTAGTTTGGTGTTGTCTGAATCATAATCTCTTTGACAAAAGATCTATAGTCTAATGTCACAGTATGTTAACATGTAGTTCCCATGGGGCTAGGAAGCACTACAGAAAATGTGGTTGCAGGGTGTGAGATGGGAGGTGAGCAGAAACACAATGTCTGGCTCCTGCTGTTCAAGCAAAATCAGTGTCTTAGAAGCAGCTACTTTCCTCTTGCCTTATGGAGCAGAAGAGATGCCTCCATAGCAGGATCCAGGTGTTTTCACCTCTTCAGATTTTTTTATGCTTTTAATAATAAGCCACTTCTAAACCTTCTTTTAGAATGCTGAAATCATGGAATCATAGAATGCATTGGGTTGGAAGGGACCTTTAAAGGTTGTCCACTCCCACCTCCCTGCTTACTAAGGGACATCCCCAACTCAATTGAGTTGCTTAGAGCCCCATCAAGCCTGACCTTGAATGTCTCCAGGAGTGGGGCCTTCACCACCTCCCTGAGCAACCTGTTCCAGTGTTCCACCACCCACATAGTAGAAAACTTCTTCCTAATGTCCAATCTAAATCTACCCTTTTTGTTATAAAACCATTGCCCCATGCCCTTTTGCTGCATGCCTTTGAAAATAGTCCTTACCCAGATTTTTTACAGGCCCTCTTCAAGTACTCGAAGGTCACCATAATGTGTCCCAAGAACTTTCTCTTCTCCAGGCTGAACACCCCCAACTCTCTCAGCCTGTTTTGGAAGGAGAGGTGCCTCAGCCCTCAGATGGCTTTTGTGGCCCTCATCTTAACCTGTGCCTTCAGGTCCATGTCCTTCTTGTGCTGAGAGCCCCAGAGCTGGACACAATACTCCAAGTGAGGTTTCAGCAGAGCAGACTGGCAGTCATCTCTCTTGATCTGCTGGCCAGAGTAATCTACTCTTACCCATTGTTAGTGTCTGTAGGTGCTGACTTTAGTGTATGAAGGCCCCCAAAAACCCCAATAAAAATCCCCAAACAAAGCAATGGGAGGGGTAGGAGGAAGATCCTTCTTGCCTGTGTCTGTTTAACAAAAATTGCCACATAAGTTGGCCAGCTTTACCTAATTCTCTAACACTTCACATTTTCAATCCTAACTAGAAGAACCCTAAGCAAGTTCACTTTTTTTTTCTTCCTGTATGAAATGGTTGCTAATATGCATCATTTTCAGTGAATAAGGAAAAGCTAATATCTAAACAGGTGCTCACAGCAGCACTGCAAAGAGCCTTGGTCTAGTATGACAGAAGAACAGGAACTCACCTGCTTGTAGCTAAGACTCTCCTAATGCTTAGAGTATCACATCTGGTGCATAAATAAAACTGTTCTGCCACACAGAAGTCAACAATGCTGACACCATAGTAAGTTGCTACAACAAATACATTTCAGGAGAACACTGTGGATGTATTCTCCCAGGCAACCAGCACCAGAACAAGAGACACACTCTCAAGCTACACCAGGAGAGGTTTAGGCTGGATGTTAGGAAGAAGTTCTTCCCAGAAAGAGTGATTGGCCATTGGAATGTGCTGCCCAGGGAGGTGGTGGAGTCACCATCACCGGACGTGTTTAAAAAGAGACTGGATGGAGCACTTGGTGCCATGCTTTAGTTGATTTAGATAGTGTTGGGTGATAGGTTGGACTCGATGATCTCAAAGGTCTTTTCCAACCTGGTCAATTCTGTTCTATTCTATTCTAGCTCCAGGGATAGGAAAAAGCAGATGTGACCTAATAAGAAACTTTCACAGCTGGAAATGTTAAAAACTGAAGAATGGCTTCAGCAGATTTTATTTTTTTCTGATTCAGCTTTATAGCAGCTTTTTTCTCCACAAGCCCAGGATCGGAGCTGCAAAGCTTTATTCCAGGCAGTGAGGTTTGCACAATGTCATTATCAGAAATGCAAGCAATGAAAAATGACTGTTGCATCCAAGACTCAAAGTTTGAATAGCAGCAACAATTATCTGGAATGGGCTGCCCAGGGAAGTGGTGGAATCACTGTCCCTGGAGGTGTTCAAGAGGGGATTGGACATGGCTCTTAGTGCTATGGTCTAGTAGTCATGAGGTCTGGGGTGACAGGTTGGACTTGATGATCTTTGAGGTCTTTTCCAACCTTACTGATTCTATGATTCTATTATAATGCTGAGTCTCTATTTATGTTAGCAGCTTTTTACAATTTATGCTCAATAGAACCAGAAGCTGTTTAGGTAGACTCCTTTTTCAAAGAGTTTAATTTAGAAAAAGACCTTACAGAATGAGTTAACATCCAGAGATTAAATGATATAAAACCCAGTGTTAGAAATCACGCACTTGCACAGAGATTTTATATAGAGAGATATATATCCCTGTTAGATCATTTCTCAGTGTTTCCCTTTCCACTGATAATCATGGAATTTAAAATTCAGCTGTAAGCCAGACTATTTTCCTACCCCTAAGCTGTCAAAGGAAAGTTCATGAGGTGCAATAAAGATTTATATGAGAATAACCTCTTTCATTTACAATGGTAGTATTTGCATACCAACTTAGTCCCAAGTACCTGGAATCTTACTAGCCACTTGTATTCCATTTTTAGACTGCTTTGATCTGTCAGTGTTTCTATTTTAGAAGGCTTTCCATGTTGCTTTTTTTTTAAAGCATATTTTAACAGTTATTAATATAACCTCTTTCCCCCCCAAAAAAACCCAAACCAAACCCCACAACTTAAGTGATTTGACTAAGGAAAACACAGAATTAGTATGGAGACAAACTGAGAGAGTTGGGGCTATTCAGTCTGGAGAGCAGAAAAGCTCCAAGGAGACCTTACTGTGGCCTTCCAGTATCTTAAGGGGGCCCCTTTAACAAAGAAACCATCTGTTCTTATAATCCATATGGAATCTTCTCCTAAAGTGTAAAACGTTCAAAGTAGCTTAGACCGTTCCAATGAACAAAAATGCAAAGGTTTGTCATCACAGAGTTCACTGGAAGAATGCCCTATGTATTTTTCCATTTGCACTGCAAGACAATTATTTTGCTTGGATAGCCTTGAAATCAAGATCAGCCTGCAGCATTTGTTGAAAAAATAGCCCCCTTCACCAGCACTAGCTGTCCACTCACACTAATATGAACTCTCAAATTAAAATGTTAAATAAAGGCTGTTTCAAATGGGTACTACGATTGTCTTTTCCTGAAAAGAAAATGTCATTTATATCCATGAAATGTTTTTTGTCTTCAATAAGCAAAGGTCTACCACACCTGATCAAAAGGCATTTAGTAGAAAATGAATTTTACTGTTACTGTCACATGCCTTTGCGGCAGACGACACCTGGAAATCAAAAGAATCAAAACAGATTCTCATATGGAAATGCATTTTACAGAGCTGAGGAGAAGAAGTACCAGCACTTCAACTTATGAATGCAGAAGAAGTTTTCTCATGTTGAAGGCCCAGTGTTTAAGGATATTTGAAAAGACTGCTCAAGTTAACAAAATCAGCACAGTGGTGACGGGCCAACCACACACCTTACATGCAGACCAGAAAGTTCTGGAAAGCAGAGAAGATGATGATATTGCACTAAATACTAATAAAACATTTGCTACTGCATTCTACTCCATTACAAAAGCATTTGTGTATTAGAAGAAATACATATCAAGTTTTTATCTCTTGTAGATGCTGTTGGACCTGCAAGAGAACAGACAGAAACAGAAATAACTGATACTGTAACCACGCAGACACAAACACACACACTGAAAATAAACCTTTAAGGACTACATACCATCTTAATGTCTGGCCTTCTGTTTTTTCTCTCATTCAGACACTGACCAGCAATTGAATACATTCTATGAACTGAAGGTGCATCCCAGCCACTCATCTTTTCATCAACATAATCCTCAACAGTTGCTTCCTCATCCTCAATTTCATCTTTGATACTTAACTACAAAAGAGTTTGAGCCAGTGAGCGGGTAACATTGTAAGAAACAGAACATGATGTATTCCACACTGACACTTTGAAAACTCGCTGGTTAGTGTTCATGACTTCTCAGCCACTCTGACAAACAATGACAATGGTTCAGCAGCACAATTAATTATCAATATCTGCAGGCACAGCCTATGAGACTAAAAATGAATTATGTGTTTTTATTACACTTTATTTCTAACCGAGTTAGAATCGTAAAGCCATTTTCATTAAGATGGTTCATACAGCTTTAACTCTCTCCTAGTTCAAGGCTCAGTTTCCTAGTATTGCCACTTTTTTAACAGAAGCATCATGATCAGCATGAAGTATTTGTTTACTTAATCACAATCCACAAATATGCAAGCCTAAGTGTGCATAATTTTCTGTCAACTTTATAAAGCCTCTTTCTGTAGCCTAAAATGCCTTCTGCCACCAGGCTCAGTGGCTGCTGTATCTATTCTGAAGGAAAACTTCTGGACTGAAAAAATAAATAGATTAAGTCTGACTCTCCAGCTCCAACACACTTCAAAATGTGTTATCTGTAATCAAAAATGCAGTTTGAGGAACACCTAAGACATGTCAGCCTGGTAAATGAAGTGAGAAGTAAAAGTCAGTGAACAGAGAGAGGCCTTCCTGTTTCCTCTATGGGTCAGTCTGAAACTGCTGACTAACTACCCCAACATTCAAATCTAAGGATGCCACATTATCTCACACTGACCATTCTGCTTCACCAAGGCCAAATGCCAGCTCCTGCACTTGGGTCACAACAAACCCAAGCAACGCTACAGGCTTGGGGAAGTGTGGCTGGAAAGCTGTCTGGCAGAAAGAGACCTGGGGGTTCTAATCAACAAGCAGCTGAATATGATCAAGCAGTGTGCCCAGGTGGCCAAGCAAGCCAATGGCATCCTGGCTTGTATTAGAAATGCTGTGTCCAGCAGGAGTAGGGAGGTGATTGTCCCTTTGTACTCAGCTCTGGTGAGGCCACGCCTTGAGTACTGTGCCCAGTTTTGGGCACCTCAATACAAGCGAGATGTGGAGGTGCTGGAGTGAGTACAGAGGAGGGCAATGAAGCTGGGGAAGGGCCTGGAGAATAAATCTTGTGAACAGTGACTAAAGGAGCTGGGGATGGTTAGATTTGAAATAGAGGAGTCTGAGGGGAGACCTCATCACTGTCCACAACTACCTGAAAGGACATTGTGGAGAGGCTGGTGCTGGTCTCTTCTCACAGATAACTGGTGATAGAACAAGAAGGAACAGCCTTGAGCTGTGTAGATTTAGACTGGCCATTAGGAAAAAAATTTCACGTAAAGAGTGGTCAGGCATTGGAATGTGCTGCCCAGGGAGGTGGTTGAGTCACTAGCCCTGGATGTATCTAAAGGTCATTTGGATGTGGTGCTTGGGGATATGGTTTAGAGGTGAACCTTGCAGAGTAGGGCTATTGGTTGGACTGGGTGATCCTGAGGGTCTTTTCTAACCTGACTATTTCTGTGATTATCTTTCTTACTTTGTAAGTACCTTACAAAGATTAAACTGTACCGGTAAAAATCAGACTATATTCTTTTTCAGATCCTACCTCTGAAAAAGCCTGCTTCAAAAAAAAAAAAACACATAACCAAAACCTCAAGATTAATTTGACAGGGACTGAGTCCTCCAAGGTCTTTGTAGAGCTCAACGAGTATTGCACCAATCCAGAATATACAACATAGAGGGGGGAAGAAAAACAACCTGTTAATAGTACACAGGTATTCCTAAAGCTGTGAAGAAAGTCATCTGCTATCAAATAAACGGAACAAAACCAATCCAAATCTCAATGCTGTTTCACACTTAGTAAATTCAGAGTGAGACATTTGTTTCCTAATTAGTAGTCTGAAATACTGAATAGTAAAAATGCAAATGGAATTCAACCCTCCCTTCACCCTGCAAAAACACCTTTACATTTCAAACTCCCCTAAGGTTAAAGACACAAGGTATTTAAAAACTGTTAGTAAAGTTGAAGAAGAGGAAAATTGATACAGGAATGATAAGAAGTATAAAGAACCATGAAGAAACAACTGAGATGAATGGTTTAAAATGTTCTGGTAAATGAGGAACTATCTGGGTATGATGGGAGTATGTTTAAAGGGTAATGGCATTAAAATAAGTATGAAAATGAAGAGAATTACAGTATCAGATCAGAATGGAAGGAGATGATCTTGGGGACTGAACAATCTCCTACCAGCCAAGAAATAAAAGTTCCTGGAGGTTAGGAGGAAGTTTTACACAGAGTGAGTGATTGCCCACTGGAATGGGCTGCCTGAGGAGGTGGTGGGGTCGCCGTCGCTGGGGGTGTTCAGGGCGAGGCTTGACAGGATGCTTGGTTGCATGGTTTAGTTGATTGGGTAGTGTTGGATGATAGGTTGGACATGATGATCTCGAAGGTCTCTTCCAACCTGGTTTATTCTATTCTATTGTATTCCACCTCCACGACAAACCTTGACAGAAGGACTGTTTTCATAACTATGTATTTTGATGACCAATTTGATTGTCTCAGAACCTGTTAACTGATTTAATATAAGGTGATCCTGGATCAGAGGAAGCAGGGGAAAGGGAAGAGAAAGCAAAAAGAGCATACCAGTAACTGTGGCTCCCTTTTTTCATCTACTGGAGGAAGCCCTGTTATTATTTCCAGCAAAACCTAGGAGAAAAACAAAACAACCAAAAAAACCAGAAAGAAAATGAAGCATAGAATAACCCTCAGCATATATATATTTACCAAACAGAAGTGTGACCCCCAGTCTTTAAAAAAAGATATAGAGAGAAAATATGTTTTTACAGGATCTCTACTTGTCCAAAGACATCTCTGTTGTTTCCACCTTTATTTTCACTAACTGTTACTAGCAGTGTGGCTCATGAATTTCAATTAAAGTTTTTCCACCATTGTGTTGCTTCAAAACAAGAAGAAAGGGTATCCAAAGTATTCAGAAGCAGTGCCTGGCCTACCACCTCAAGAGACTAAATGCCATGAAGGATGTGGTCAGTAACAATTACAATCTTGGATGTATTCAGAATGGATTTATTAGCCTCCCAAATATTAAACTCGTGTCTTTTCTGTACTCAGCGTTAATGCTAATCCCACGTAGACAGCATAATTTTACTGCTTAGGAATAGCAAAACACTCTTTATTTTGGAACATTTTCTTAAACAAATATTTTTTTCCCCAGCCAGAGTTACATTTTTGTGCAATACTATTCAAGGAGAAACAATGTTCCACACTACTTCAAACTACATTTAGCTGGAACTTGGACTGTTATTTCACTTTAGTCTTTCACATGCCAATTTACATTTAAACATCATTACTGTAACTATTGGCAAATTTAGTGGTTTCATCAAAGTGTTCAAATCATTCTAGATGTTATCAAAGTTCAGAAACACTATTTGAAGAATACATCTGTTGGGACAATGAAAATTGGTGAGGGACTTTTTAGGATGCTAGATAGGACTAGGGGGAATGCAGCAAAACTAGTAGTGGGTAGATTCAGATTGGATGTTAGAGGATGTGAGGGTGGTGAGACACTGGAACAGGTTGCCCAGGGAGGTGGTAGAAGCCCCAGCCCTGGAAGTTTTTAAAGCCAGGCTGGATGTGGCTCTGAGCAATGTGATCTAATGTGAGGTGTCTCTGCCCATGGCAGGGGTGCGGTGGAGCTGGATGATCTCTGAGGTCCCTTCCAACCCTGACAATTCTATGATTTGGTGAAAAGAAAAATGATAGGTCAGAGTGGATTATTTAATTTGTGATAGTTTTGATTTTGTATGATTTTAGCATATACCAAAAAAAAAAAGAGAGTCATATACTGCTCCTCACATTCTACTTACTACTCCAAAACTGAAGATATCGGCTTTAGGTGTTATCTCTCCTCGCAGAGCTTCTGGTGCCATATAGGCTGCTGTTCCAACAATCTTTTCAGTCATGATTGTTTGTGTGAATGAAACAGATGCTCTTGCAAGTCCAAAGTCAGAAATTTTGGGCACATATGTATCAGTTAATAAGATATTTGCACTGGAGGAAAGGGGGAGAAGGGGAGAAAAGAGAAAGAAAAACAATTCCAAATCATTATAGTAATAGTGCAGGTTTTATAACAGAGTAATAACTCTTTAATAACAAAAAGCAAACTGCTATTTTGACTGTTTCTTGAAATCCAAGATAGTTATTTGTTATTAACAAAAAGCATAAAAGTTAATTTTGTTTAAAATAGCTCAGTTTCAAAATTAGGTGCTTTAAGTAAACTGGCTGCCCAGATCCATCCATGGTTTTTTTTGTGCATGCATTAAATAAACAAACAAGGAAACACACACACACACACAAAACCACAGCAAGGGAAAAACCAAACACCCTCTCTCCCCGCCATATACTAAAATTTCTTCTAAGACACTAATTGTGTTACACCTATATTTTGCATCTGCACACTCCTGTAAGAGGGATAATAAATAATACTTAGCTCTGATCAACTGGTGTAATTCTTGGCTGTCTAAATCTCTACTCATAACTAAGAAAAGCAGGTTTTTACACCTATTACCTAAGGCTGCAACCACCATTACAAATTCATGCCAGATGAATTCTATTCTTAGTCTTCTCTTGGAAAAGAAACAAAAAACTTATTAATGCTTGAATAGTATGTGCTGTATTTTCACTTGATCTCCAGCTTAAATAAATCCCTGAAGAACAAGATTAATCTAAAAGTTCTTAACACTTCCATAAAATACTCAGTGGGATGAACTACAGCATAAATCTTCTACTCTTTTTTTAAACTTGTAGCACTTGGAACCATTTTAAAATTACTTAACATTTCTGTAATCCTCCTCATTTTCTGACCCCCTTAACAGAACCATAAGAAAACCACACAGACATAATAAGTAGCATTAAAGACTTTCATTTTTCACTTCCCTTTCTTCTTCAGCAAGCCTCCTCAAAAAAAATTAATACAGGTGTAAATTACAACAGATCACCTGGTGTTACAACTGCTATAAATAGTGTTAAACATACAACCACTACAAAAGGCTGAACACTAGTCAAGATGTCATCCACCAACTGGTTGCATTTTTAAAGCTCTGGTTCTAAAAGAAGGATGAAGAACTTCATGAATCTGAGCTTCTTACCAACTTATTCAACACCAAAGAGTGGTCACTTTTTTGATAAACCACAAAGAACACAGAAGCAAGGTCTACTGCAACTGCCAAGCTTCAAGAGATTAACTATTTCCTAGGTGCAACCAAGCCAAAAAACTATGGACAACTCTGAGAATACCCATTCAGCCATGTCCCCTCTAGCCTACAGAGCCTACGTAACTTGTGTGGTTATAAATTGTCTCTCTATATCATAGCAAAATGAAGACTGAAGTAAGCAGATGTCTCTCCATGCAAGTTTTACCTGGGAGTGGCACCACTATCTAATGACACCAACAAATTTCACTGAACTATTCACACTGCAAGAGCAATAGATTGCAAAATGGAATCCAAACAAAAGAAAAACCAAATCTCAATCCTGGAATATGATCAACTCACAGCAGTTAGAAGGGTAGAGTAGCAAAAGGTAAAAAAACACATCTCTTCCCATCATGCTTGTCCAGAGGCTTAAGCAAGGAAGAAAAAAGAAGAAACATACATTGTCAAAGTAGCAAGCACATTCTATAAAGCAGATGAAGCAAAAGCTTGCTCCTCACAAGCTGGAAGGTCACAAAACTGAAGTGGCCTATATTTAGCAGAGTTGCCAGAAGCAAGAAAAACTTAATGGAACATTCATCCATGACACCAAATTGGTCAGTTGCTCCTTCTTAATCCACAGGAGTAAGGGCTTTTCTTCAAAGATTTAGACTGCTTTGGTATTTAAAAACCCCACAACATAATACAACCAACTGTATGAAGAAATGGGTAAAATCCTCACCAAAACAGAAAAAAACCCAAAACCACAACCCCCACACCTTTCCTAAGCTCCAATATCCCTAGAAAAAGTTCTCTTATAACAAACAAGTGAACATACATTATCCTTGAAGAACTCTGAATTTCATAAACCTGACTGAAGTAATTTTACTGTCTTCATAATAAATAGTAAATCAAAGGAGACACTCTGAAGAAATGTTATAGGAAAAAGGAGAAAAGAAAAAAAAAGGGTGGGTTTTCATCTGAAAAATTGCCCATTTGAGAAAGTCATTATGTTCTCTGACAGCAGCATTTCCATTAGCAGCAGATGTGAAAGAACTGAACTTCTGGGTATCCTCACAGCACTCAAATAACTGATAGTAACAGATTACAGTGGCCTCATATAATTATCTTTAGAAGTCTGTACTGGTCATGTCCTTGTGGCACAGACAAGATTACAGTGATGGAAGCCACTTGCAGAAAAAAATTGTGCCCTTGACTGAAGCAATGTCTCATGCAGTTTGTTCTCCCTGAAATTACTTTTAACGGGAGGGAAAAAAGAAAAAAAGGGAAAAGGAAAAAGGGGAAAATGTAGCCAGCTGTAGTCAACCCACTACAACCACCTTTTACCTTTTAATATCTCTGTGAATATGATTATTTTCATGCAAAAAGTTGATGCCATTTGCAGTACCTTGCACAATTTCACATCTTGTATTCCAAGGAATTGGTGGAGTGCCATCCTTGGATAAAAAGAAAGGAAAGCAAACAGGTGAGAATTTAGTATATACATGCTTACATAAAACAAAACACACAAACCCCCCACAACCCAAAACTGACTTCTTGCTATGTTTTGTGGTTTTCAAGTAATTCATTAAGACTAACAGCAGACATTTCTTCATTTACTTAGGAATACGTGCATACATTTTTCTTTTGCCTGCATTTTGCCTTAGATTAATTCACCCACAGCAAAAAGTGTTCCTGACAGCTTGACAAGTCAAGTGCACTGCAAAGAACAGTCTTTAGGTATTGCATCTTCCACTTTGTACCAACACTGACATCAGAGCCCTTTAACTCAAAGCAAGTAATTCAAAGCAATCAGCAGTTTTTACCAATGAGAGGTTAATCTTCCAGAGGTTTTGGATTTAAGACTTCAAGAATTCAGCTTGATTCATGTTCCCAAAGAGACCTTGGAAGTGAGAACACCTACATTTCAAAACTGCTTTTTAATCTTCACTGTAGCCAAGTGAAGATTACAGAATCTCATCACTTTACCTGCTCCCTGACTTGCTCCTTAAAGACCAGACAAGATGACAAACAAAAGCCTGTGCCTCAAGCATCCAGTGAAGTCACAAAATGATCAGCAAGAACACACATTCAGTATGCACATTCCTCACCTACTCAACTTTATTAGATGAAGAATCTTTCTGATTTAGATTCATTATTATTCATATAACAATTGTCTCTTCTTTGTGAAGGACTCTGCTATTTCTACTTAAGCTTTCAATTGCCACCAACCTTTTAAGATCAAAGGTCAAAGTTCCATGGATGAACATTTTCATACACGTCCTTGCCAAGCACCGCTCATTTTTACAGATATACTTTCACTGCCTTAAGGAAAACTTAAATCTGTCTTCTACACTGATTTAGTTAATAAACTGCAAATGCAAGCAAATCAACAAAACTAACCTGAGACAGCCCTGCTGTCAAACACATCCAGTCCCTTCCCCAGTCACTGCTACTCATTCTCATCCTAGCACTTCCTGTTGGCACAGATGTTATTTGTGCATCCTTGCAAATGCCTCCAGGTGTAAATTAAATATTTTTTAGCAGCATTTTTCTCAGCCTGCCCAGTTCCCTAACCCAGCTCTTTCTCCAAATATTAAATGCTTGAACCAGTACAACAGGAAGGTAACTGTAGAAAAGAGCAAGAAGACATTATTATTTTTTTTAAGATCTGGGGGCTTGAAGTAGCACCAGTTTAAAATGTTCACCAGAGTACAACTTCTGCATTGATACTAAGCATTTGCTTAGTACACAAAAAAGCAGATTTTTGAACTCTTTCAACAAACTAATGTGGACACTCAAGTCTGGCTTATTGTTGGTGTCTCTCTAACAAGCAACAAGCAGTGTGTTTGTCCTTCACACACAAGGTTGCCTAAACAAAATCAAAGCAATTTATAATTTATTAGAGGCCAAGGCTATAAGATATGTCATTTGATTAAATCAGAAGAAAGTAGTGCATTTACACAAAACACTGGTATAAAAAATATGTATTTCCCATTGATTTAGGCACTTCAGAAAGAGATACACTTTCAAACACTGTGTTATAAGTACTATCACAAGGGCAATAAAAAAGGGTAAATTCACAAGGTGGAATCTCAAGAACTAGCAGACAATAGGCCAATGTCAGAACAAAGAACAACACTGCAGCACCCTTTGCTCCACTCCACTCAAGCACAGCAAGGCCAACTTCTGTTCTGGCCAACTGCTTCAGGTACTGGTACACGACATTGTATTTTCAGCCTGCTTTGTCTTAAACAGCTTGCTGTGTGTAAAACGTTTGTATCGAATCTTATTGGATGAATACTTGGTGCCACGTGTCTTCTAGAACACAGAAGTAAGTAGTAAAACATTGTTTGGCCATTACAGTTCAGTACTATTTCAAAGATATTTCACAGCTACCTATACTTTGTCAGAGTAAGGCAACTGGAAGCTAAGAAAAGATTTTACTTACCAGACAAGCAAGTCTGTCAAGCAATGAACCATTGGGCATGTATTCATACACCAGACATGGCTGAGCACCATCACTTGAGAAACCAAGTAATTCTACTAGATTCTCATGCTGACACCTATGGCAAAAGATTTCTGTTCATATGTGCTTTGAAAGACTCCCAACATTTGAGAAAAATACATTGCAGAGGGAACTTGAGCCTTAATTTCAACCCTACTACATGTAGCCATGTTTCTATAGTGGTGCTTAAAAAAAGAACAAAATAGTCACACTGTATATGAAACATTCTCCTTAGTAACATGAAAATTATTAAGTTATGCTAAAGAGAAAGCTAAGGGATCAAAAATAACAGACCATCCTAGCTAACATTATCTGCAACTTAGTGATTAGTTATCTGCAAGTGTTACATGGACAGTGGCATTGAGTGCGACCTCTGCAAGTTCACCAATGACACCAAGCTATGTGGTGCAGCAGACATGCTGGAGGGAGGGATCCATCCAGAGGGACCTTGACAGGCTGGAGAGGTGGGCCCATTACAACCTCATGAAGTTCAACAAGATCACGTGCAGGGTCTTGCATCTGGGTCAGGGCAATCCCAGGCACTGATACAGGCTGGGCAATGACTGGCTTGAGAGCAGTCCTGAAGAAAACAACTTGGGGGTACTAGGGGATAAGAAGCTCAATACGAGCTGCCAGTGTACACTTGCAGCCCAGAAAGTCAACTGTAACCTGGGCTGCATCAAGAGAAGTGTGGCCAGCAGGTCAAAAGAGGGGATTCTCCCCTTCTACACCACTCTAGTAAGACCCCACCTGGAGTACTATGTCCAGTTCTGGAACCCATTATTACAAGAAAGATACGGACATGCTGGAATGTGTCCAGAGAAGGGCTGGAGCACCTCTCCTATGAACACAGGATGAGAGACTTGGGGTTGCTCAGTTTGGAGAAGGCTCTGAGGAGACCTTATTGTGGCCTTCCAATATCTGAAGGGGGCCTACAAGAAAGCTGGTGAGGGACTTTTTAGGGTGTAAGGTAGCAATAGGACTAGGGGGAATGGATGCAAGTTAGAGCAGGGTAGATATTAGGAAGATAGATATTAGGAAGAAGTTCTTCACCATAAGGGTGGTGAGACACTGGAAGAGGTTGCCCAGGGAGATGGATGTTTTTAGGCCTATCTGAATGTGGCTCTGGACAACCTAATCTAGCAGTGGGTGTCCCTACCCATGGCAGGGAGGTTGGAACCAGATGGTTCTTGGGGTCCCTTCCAACCCTGACAATTCTGTGATTCCCATTAAAGCCTCTGATGATATCATAAAACAGTGTACTCACTTTGCCATTATTTTTATTTCTTGATCAAATTGCTTTTTCAAGTCTTGAGCACTAACATCGACCATCTACAAAAGGAAGTATTTGATGTTAATATCGCTGGACATGCTACAAGGCAGGGTTTCTAATGAAAAAAAAACAACCTAAACCATAATTGTAGGCCTTCCTTTAGATTAGTTACATGTAGCATCTACTGAACTGTTCACAGTAATTTTTTTTTACTCATCTCAAAAATGAAATTTTAGAACATGATTTTTAATTCCTTAGAATGCAATAGTATTGAACAAATGTTCCAGCACAGTGCACAGACACAGTCTCAAGCTGTGCCAGGGGAGGTTTAGACTCGAAGTGAGGAAAAAGTTCTTCACTGAGCGAGTAATTGGTCATTGGAATGGGCTGCCCAGGGAGGTGGTGGAGTCACCGTCCCTGGAGGTGTTCAAGGGGAGACTGGACGTGGCACTTGGTGCCATGGTCTAGTCGTGAGGTCTGTTGGGACAGATTGGACTTGATGATCCTTGGGGTCTCTTCCAACCTTAGTTATACTGTGATAACTCAACACTCCCCACAGATAAACAAGTCTATACCATAACGTACACAGTCACAAAGAAAAATGCCCAGGACAACTCACAGCAACAAGCTTCTTGACAGCCACATTCCTGCCATTGATGTAGCCCTTGAACACAATGCCAAAGCCACCTTCTCCCAGTTTATTGCCTCCAGCTGATTCTGGTCGCATATCAAAATTATTTGTAATACTTTCCAAGTCATGAAACCAAAAGTTATGGAAATCTGAAAGACATATTTGCCATGGAGCATAGAGAGTTGTTTTCACTTAAGGAGCAAGTGTAGTGAAGAGATTTTTCTGCTTCAGTTCTACTAAACCAAAAATTTCCTACCATACAAATCCTAACATAGAAGAGCCCTGCTTCCAGCTCTGTGATAAAGCCACCAAACAAAAGAAAAAATGTGAAATGCAAATAAATATATCATTACCTAGGTATCATTTGCTCAACAACCAGTACTGTAGTAGCCTTCTAATTGTATTTTTTTGTTAATACTTATAATACAGGGAATAGAAATTAAACATGCAGATCACAGAGAGCACCACATTGCATCAGGTGTAAAAATACATCCAGATCAAATCACATTTCTGGCAGCAACCCAAAAGTGGACCTCTAGAAAAGAAGAGACCAACCACATATTTTCCTAGAATACTTCCTTTACTCACCTTTTCTCCAACATCTTTAGTCATTTGATACTGGATTTTACATATTAAAAAACCCATTATGAACTGTCTAGAAAGCCAGTACTGAAAAAAGGCAACAGGATTAGGTGTAGCACAAAATAAACTGCAATTTAATTAACATTCAGGTTTTCATCACAGTAGCTACCTTACTGCCAAGGTGGATGCCATATTCAGGTATCTTATTATCAGAGCTAAACACACAGCTACACAGAACAAGAGCAAAAGCAAGAGGTCATTTCCCACAGATACAGGATGACAGAAAGAGCCATTACCCTAATGCATTGGCATGGTTTACTTCACATAGGGTAAAGGACAGATCAAAAACAAAAATACACTTAATTCTACCAAACTAAGTGCCTACCTGTGTTATTAGACTCTGATCCTTTACTTTCTTCACTTGAGCAGGAAGGAGCTGAATGTTGCTTCTCAGTACTCTGAGCTAAAACAGGCTTTACAGATGGCACTTTTTCTTCCTGTACAGGCAGCTGTTTCTCACCTATAGGCAAAGTTTCCTGTGAAGAAAGAGGTAACGTAACTTCTTCTGCCATCCTTACAGCTTCTGAAAATGGAATTTAGAAAAAAGTGTTAACTACATTAGGGATGAGAAAAACAACATCGAAGACAGCATTTACAAGGTCAATACACACATAAGCATCATAAGGAGGTTATATTCTGCCACGGTGCATGAATTGCAGAACTCTCATCTACAGCCAAAACTCCTATTTCAACTGTTCATAGAATGGAAAATGAGTCCACTTTAGGTTGTTTTGACCTAATCCTTTCTGATTCTCAAGTTAATGTGAAGCCCTCTAGCATCTTACAAAATTGAGGACACAGTACAAAACATAGAATAGCAAACAATTACCTGGAAGCAAAAGGTTTGCTGGTGCTAAGAATTGATTCCTAATCAGTAGATCCACAAGATCACCGACTGTACAGTTTGTCGTTCCCCAGTCATAAAGTAATTCACAGGTGGGGCTTTTGCCCATTTGCACAAATGCCTCAAATCTCCTTAAAAGGAAAATGAAGACTAACATTAAGGAAAAAAGTGACCTCAAGGACTGTGAAGAAGGGAAAGCACTGTACTGCACAATTATTTGCAAGTCTTCTGAAACGACAGCTAAAAGGCAAATTCAAACTCCGGAGAAAAATATGCAATATATGGGAAAAAGCTAAGGTAAAACTATGCAAATATGGCTTTGACATTTTGTCCTGGACCAATAATACACTGGAAAATGGGACTAACAAAAAGGAGAATGTCAGCAAAACAGAGAGGGCAAGTCAGAGCAAATGCAAATTATTCTGACTAATTTATTATTACTACAGAAAAGCAAATGAAGATTTAATGCTAGTATCACTAGAAAGACTGGAAACCCAAGATATGCATTTAAAAAATCTCATAACCTTTGGAATAGTTTAAGGATTCAACAAACTTTTCAAGCCACGAGGTGCTCATAAAGTACTGCTAACATTACCTCTAAATTAAACTTGTTAGTTTAAAGCCTCGGGCTCCCCACATTTGTTGGGTTTTCTTGGGGACGGTAAACTAGGAGTTACAATCCTGTTGTCTCTTGTGCTGTGCCTGTACAAAGACGCACAATTCAGTGTTTACTAGTCTCTAGTGTAGAAAAAGTTACACTAAAAGTGTATCACTAAAAATATGTATGTGTATGTCGCTAATTAATTGTAATTTCCTGAGTCAATTTTCTTTGGCTATCGCTTGTCTGGAAAATTAACTACAGAACAATTAAGAGTAATTGCTTTGAGTTCCCCAAGGAAATGGTACTGTAAAATGAGTTCTTGTCGAGTACCTGTTGGCACACAATCTTGAGTACCTTGTTGGCAACAAGTTACAATAGCAGGATGGGCAACCGCATATATTTCAATATAACAGTAAATAAACATGATTATACTACGTGACTTGTGCACAGCACCTTATATGCATTTGGTTGTATCTGCTTTCACCAGAGGGATCGGTTATATCTACTGCCAATTTTTTCCACCCTTCTTGTGGATCGATGAAATCTGCCAGGCGCCTCATGAGCCCGTAGCTAATGCAGCGGACATATGTTGAAGTCGTTACGGGCTTGCTCATCTTCAGCTCCTACGGAACACAAAGGGCGCGGTGACTGATGAGGTTTGCCACGCCGGCGTGGCTTCCAGGCTTCGCGCCCTGCTCGGCGGCAGCCGTCCCCGCTCCCCTCCTCACGGCTCCCACAACCAGTTCCTGGTCGCGCAGTGAGGCCCGCCCCGCTCGGGGCCGCACCCGCGACACAGCTCCCGCCCACCGTGCCTGGTAGGCGGGCGCCCCCTCCTTCCCCGCCACGGGACCTGCTTCACCTTGCGCTGCCTCACCTTACCCTGCCTCCGCTCCCCCTCCCCTCGTCTCACCTCCCGTCGCTGCCAATTCCAGTCGCTTCCTGGCGGCGGTGCCTCCGCCCCCAGAGCCTTGCCTCCCGTCAGGCCTTCCACTGCATCATTTCCCCTTTAAGAGAGAGCGACCCAGCCTCTGACGCGGGCGTCACCGGCACGGAGGCGGTGGCTCGGTTGGGATGAAGCGGAAGCACGACCTCCCTATGGGCTGCCGGGGACGTGCCCCTTCCTCTCCGGTCCGCCCCATGTCTCGCCGGGACGGGGGAAACTCCGAGAGGGATCTGTCGCTTTCTTTCCCCGCGTGCCGGGAGAAGTTGGTACAGTCCAGTCTTCCCGTGGGGACTGCGTGGGTCTTGGCGCCCCCTGGCGGCTCTGTCGGGGAGCCTGGCGTCGGCTGGCAAGGGCGAGTGGTGTGCCTAGGCCTGTGACGGCTGGTGTGGGAGGGAGTAGTGCCGCTTGCCTTCCGTGCTGCACAGCCGCCTGGCCTTCACCAGCCTGATCTTAATTTAATTTTAATTTTTTTCAACTTTCCTACCTCCTCTTTTTGTTTTCTCCACTTTCAGGTGTACTGGTTTCTGCCTGGGAGCCAGGGAAGGCAGAGGAACCATGCTTCTTTCCTTCAGTTACGTGACTGACCACGTTGGCTTCAGCGGTACTATCAAAAACTCACCGAGTGACTTCATAGTGACAGAAATCGAGATGCCCCAGCACGCACTTAGGGATATCCGGGCTGAATCACTTCACAAAAACAGCGAAGCGCTGACAGAACAAAGTAGCCTGTGCCTGCAGCAGCCCAAAAAACTCAGAACGGAGCCTGCCGGCCTTTGTGCCGAGGGCTGTGGCGGTGGCAGCGTCCCCAGCCCTTCGGAGCGCCACCCAGGCCGGGCAGGAAGTGAGTGTTCCGCATCCCCCAACGAGACACGCCGTGAGGGGGATGCTGAGCTGGAATCTGGCCTCGAAGAAGACAGTGTTTTTGAGTCCTTACTGGGCAAACCCAAGAGCGAACTGCTTCATAAATTTGCTTGCCATCTGAAGGACGTGTGGGATTCGGAAAGTAACGCTGATCCTAGCACTGAGGAGTTCTCCCTGGGACCTGTATTAGACAAGAAAAATCGAGCTGATTTACACAGTGCTGTTAGGCAGAAATTCCCCTTTCTAATCACTGTTACAAAGGACAATGAGATGATTGTAAAAGGAAATGCTGATTACAGAGAACTTTGCCAGTTAGTGACTGAAAAGGAAACGAGTGATTTCTTTAAATTTCTAGATGCAAAGGTAGAAAATTCTACATTTTCCTTCGAGCCTGATGGAAACAAAGAGCACAGAAAAGTAGTTCACCACTTTATCAATAGAAGGTTTGGAAAACTTTTAGAAACAAAGTCTTTTACAGTGACAGATGTCAATGATCAGTCAAATATGTCAATAACAGTACGATTTCGAGAAAAAAGTTGGCCCAGAAAGAGGTCTGGTGGTGGTTTCCAGGAAAAACAAGATCTTTATACAGGTAAATACTACATTTTTAGTGGAAGTGACAGGTGTTACGGTGTTCTTTAGTAAGATTGAGACTCGTGATCATTATTCTATGATCAATAAGCCTGATTGACCCATTGTTTATGCTGAAAAAAGTAATTGTTGCTGCATTGTAGTTACATCAGTGAGGAATGAGATGAATGAATGAAGTTACTGCATCATTTTACATGAACTTTTCCATGATAATGACCACAGTTCTTTTGCTTGTATCCCTGTTGCTCCCTGGGTGCTAGCTTTGCCTTCATTGTAACTGGAGCATTTTAGAAGATGCATCCAGATATTGAACAAATTAATAAGGCCAAATTTGGTTCACGATCACATTCCTTAAAGCAGTTAGTTTCTGATATAAAGAATGTTTCTAGCAATGAGTCCATAAGAGTTGATTGAATCATGTTACATTTTGTCTAACGCTATTTATAAAAGCAGCAGGGGCTTCTGGGCTTTTTGAGTTTTGTGTCCTGTGTCTTTTTCAATACTGAAAAAGTTAAAGTTCCTTTATTTTTGTGGTGTTGGAGGGCTATTTCTTTGCAGTTTCCATGTTATTACAGTTTGAAGGGAAGAACCTGCCTATCTGTCATGACAGAACACCCATATGACTTAGAAGTGAAAATTCCTGATCATTCTAAGATGATTGATTGTTTCAGCTTTCACCCTTCAGAAAGAAAATCTAGAAACGCTAGAAGCAATTGGCTTTTTGGCTGCTGAACTTGGTGTCCTTCCTTCAGACTTCAGTTACACTGGCATCAAAGATAAGAAGGCTATTACTTACCAACCTATGGTTGTGAAGAAGGTGACTCCTGAGAGGTATTTACAGTCTGGGTGCATCCCATTTAGCACACGGGTTTGTATGTTTATAAGTTTTGATGTGGTTTGGTCTTCTGAAGCATTTTTATTGATGTGCCTTCCCTTCTCCTGGAAATGGCTCTAATGTTTTGTGGCTTTAGGGCATATACAGCTTAGCATTGTATATACAATGTACATCTAGAGCTGTACATTGGCTTGAGGTTCACAGGCAACTTAAAAGCTTTAAACTAAAACTTAAAAGCTACAAAACTAAAAGTCAGTCATTACAAATGTACTTTGGACAGATGATGTCTTTGCTTGTTAAGTTCTATCCTATTGTCCCGTTTAGAAACATGACACTTAAGTGAAGAAGGTGTCGTCAACCTGAGAGTGGAAAATACATTTGTAATAACGTGTCAATAATACAAGATGTGCCTTTCCATTTCTAGTCTTTGTTAATGTCTGTAGCTAATAGATTGGGCAAAAAAATGAATCAAAATTATGAAGTTCTGCCTAGTAACATTTAAAAATTGCTGGAGACAAAACCATAGCTCATTTCTTCGTCAGTTTTGATTCTATGGTACGTTTTGGTCTCAGCAACAAAGTACACTTGACAGACAAAAGAAAGGAGAATTCATGTTTTTAGGAATTAGGACAAATTACTAGCATAATATATATCAGTAGCAAAATACCACTGCAAACTGGGCCAGTTGTTCAAGAAGTCATTAAAAATTTGCATTAATATTTAAATAGTTAAGCAAAATAGTTAAGTGCTTCCAAGCTACTACCATAAAAGGGAATATAAATAACTTCATAAATTCTTTATTTTTAAAACATTGCTTAGAGTATAAGCTCCTATGCTGAAAGTAGCCTTTTATTTGAATGACTAGTGCTTACACTTGAGAGCAAAGAAATTGGATAGATATCTTTAAGGGCAAATATTTCAACTGTCAGCCGTGTTTCCAATTACAAGCATGTGTAAGCACACCCAGAGAATCAGTGCGCTGAGTTTGTTGTTGTTAAGGCTGACCAAAAAAGAGCAATTGTGTTTGGGAGTCTTCTAGAGCACATTACTTTTCCTTTTCCTTTGTTTGTTTGGCTTGGGGTTTTTTGGTTGGTTGGTTGGTTTGGGTTTTTTATTTCAATGAAAAGCAGATTTTTAGGACTGAAGAGTAAACTGCTTGTTTTTCAACAGCAACAAAAGGCAAAATTCTGTGTGGCTGGCTTGGGAACATTCAGTGAATTGCTTCATTCCAGTATCTGTTGAGCTAATGAATATAGGTGCAAATGAAGTATTTCTGGGCTGTAACTAAATTTTAAGAATTCTATCTCTGCATTTAATAGATTTTCTGGAAACAATCTTTTTAAAATCAAAGTGGTTTTAATTTTAGTGCAAAGGTGAAGAAGCCATTTATTAGAAGCTGGACAGCCTTAGTAGAGGATGTTTCATAATTTCTTCCACTTATTTTTTGCAGGTTGAAAGAAATTGGAAGCAAAATGGAAAAAAAGGGAATGAGAATACACAACATACATTCCACATTCCAGCACCTTAGACTTGGTCAGCTGAAAGGCAATCACTTTGATATAGTGGTGAGAGATCTCAAACGTCACAGTGATGACTCTTCTGCAGATCTGAAAGACAGAATATCTGAAGCAATGGAAAATGTAAAGGTAAAAAAGCTTCGTGGTTGCCAATAATTAAGAGTTTTCATTCTCTGCTGTAAAAAAAAAACCAAACAAAAAATATTTTAAGGAAAATGCTTGCAGTAGTACAATAATGGCACTATTTCCCCATTTTGATGCTTTTGGCCATTTTATGTCTTTCCTGCATTACTTAAGCAATCACAGGAATTAAGTTGCATTCCAAGGAGGGTTTATAACTGAATTAGTTCTGTGTTAAAGACTATAGACCCCAGAGTGGTACAGCAAGACAGATGGAAAATGAGAATGAACATAGGAGATATTGCTGCATAGATCTAAGGCAAACCAAAGTGATGTATTTCACTATGGCAGTTGACAGGGCAAAATAATATAGTTGCATGGTCAACAGGTTGCTTTATTTGGTCGTGTGAGGAACATGTATGGTTGGCTTTCTAGCATTAAGACGTGAAACGTCTGTAGGGGAGAAAGAATAGCCTCTGAAATTCAGTGGATTTTGATTGCTGTTATCCTTAATATCTGAAGAGAAAAACCATCATGAGACCATTCTTAAACCAATGTGAAAAGTGAAAGCAAATCATGGAAAGCACAAAATACAGGTGTTTTGTGCAGTATTAATTTTCTTCATTTTTCTGAGTAATAACCATAATGCAAATTACTTCAGGAGGATTAATCCAGGATTAAAGACTCTATTGAAAACTACCCAGTATGAAAAAGCAAAATATGTTACATTTATGTTGGAAATGAATCTTACTGAAAAAAGCAATAGTAAAAGCAGTAGTGCTTCAGTGCACTTCTCTCTCTGCTCCATCTGAGTTTTTGTTTGCTGTTTGGCAAATTAACAAAAACTTGTCTTCCTTAATTAATTTTAGTTTACTGGTCAGATGATGAATAACAAAACAAGCATGTGTGTTAATCCAAAATATGGATTTCTTGGTCTTCCATGAGAACAAAATTGCTTATGGCACCTACGGATTTCCAAACCAAGGGTTTGTCATTTGAACTGAATAACCATTTCCAAAAGAAATACCATGTGTGTTGCTCTTGTCTACTCCATGCACACTTGCTATTTTCTAGACAAGGAGATTCTCATTGGATCACATGGCTGTGATTATTGCTCACCTGTGACCTGCAGCTCATCAGATTTAAAAGCCCAGTTAGCAGAAGTACTCACTCATAGTCTTTACTATTTTAATAGTAATACAAATGGGCTCATGTGAAAAGAAGACTAGTGTTTTTAAGAAAAAATATCCAACAGCAGTTACTGCTCATTACCTGTGCTATGCCACATTTGCCTGAGTAGAGGTTTCATCACTAGGCACTTAGGAAAAGCTCAGTTACTTTAACTTGAACTATGGTTGTGTTTACATAACTGATAGTAACTACCCATATAGAAAGAAGTTAGTTTCATTTACCTATTTTTTTGTTTTATGACAGTGAAGACGGTGATAGAATTGGTTATCACAGAATTTCAGGGGCTGGAAGAGGCCTTGAAAGATCATCTAGTCTGACACCCCTGCCAGAGCAGAAATATCTTTTTATATATTTAAAATAGAATAGAATAAGCCAGGTTGGAAGAGACCTTCAGGATCATCGTGTCCAACCTATTATCCAACCCACCTAATCAACTAAACCATGCAACCAAGCACCCTATCAAGTCTCCTCCTAAACAACTCTAACGATGGTGACTCCACCACCTCCCCAGGCAGCGCATTCAAATGGGCAATCTCTCTGTGTAGAATTTCTTCCTAACCTCCAGCCTAAACCTCCCCTGGTGCAGCTTGAGACTGTGTCCTCTTGTTCTGGTGCTGGTTGCCTGGGAGAAGAGACCAACCCCCACCTGTCCAAATCCTCTCTTCAGGTAGTTGTAGAGAGCAATAAGGTCTCCCCTGAGCCTCCTCTTCTCCAGGCTAAGCAACTCCAGCTCCCTCAGCCTCTCCTCATAGGGTTTGTGTTCCAAGCCCCTCACCAACCTTGTTGCCCTCCTCAGGACACATTCCAGCAAGTCAACATCCTTCCTAAACTGAGGGGCCCAGAACTGGACACAGTACTCAAGGTGTGGCCTAACCAGTGCAGTGTACAGGGGCAGAATAACCTCCCTGCTCCTGCTGGCCACACTGTTCCTGACACAGGCCAGGATGCCTTTGGCCCTCTTGGCTGCCTGGGCACACTGCAGATATTTAGAAAAATATATTTAGAATTATCTTTTGAGATATTTCTAATTTAGGTTCTAAAATGTCATAATAAATCATCAGTTACAGTTTTGTTCCATATTACTTCTCAATGAAAAAAACCCACACCCAGTTTGTATGCATTTGGGGTGTAAATGCAGATGAATGTGTTGTATGCTTAGTCATACTAATTGTACCTACCTAAAAGTGCTTGCACACTTTTAACATATCTATTCTTTATTGTTGCAGACAAAAGGGTTTGTGAATTACTATGGACCTCAGCGATTTGGACAAGGTCAAAATGTTCAGACGGATCAAATAGGATTGGCTTTACTGAATGAAAAGATGGTATTTTAGTTTTGTAATATAAGTAGCTGCTGTCAAGTTAATGCCACATTAATGTTGAGTTCTCTAGCACTGGAGTTGGTCTAACCAGTGAACAGTTTTATTTTTGAGATAAATACATATGTGTGCTGGAAGTAATTGCAAGATCAGTTTTGACAATAGCATAAGCATGAAGATCTTAATATGAAACAAAAATTCTCTTTTGAACAGAAGATGCAGCTTAGTTCATTAAAATGAAGCAATCCTTACACAAATTTTAGTCGTGGTCCTGATTGCTTCCTAACTTGTAGCCTCTTTATTCTGCTGGAGGTCTATATACTTCTTTTAAATGTCACAAGATGTTACATGGGATCGTATGAAAGGATTTGCTTTTTCAGTACCACATTATTTTGTGTGCCACATAGAAGAAAATGCTGCTTTCCATTATTCCTTGGCTACTTTCCCAAAGTCTTAGTTCTGAGCAATTTCTCCCATGTAAGCTAAGAAGAAGTTATTTCTTAAGCAATAATACAGAAGATAAGAGTCATATGCTTTTCAATGTGTATGGTATAGTACTTGGCACAGGTCTAAAACAGGATCAAACACTACTACTTGAATATCCTTTTCTTCTAATTGTGTTTTGATTCAGAGAAAAGTCAGGAAAACCTACCCTCCAGATATAAGAAGAATCAAGATTTGAGAGCAGCCCATAAAAGTTACTGTTGATGGATCTGGCATTTTGAGTTCTGATATGCTAGCAGCTGCTACAAGGTGCCAGTCCCTGAAGAATAATGATTTAAAATCTCTAGTCTTAACTCAGTTACTTTTCAATTTAAAACATGTAGAAACTACTATTTATATTAAAAAATGTGCCAGTGTGTGCTTGCACAGTCCAGTACAGAGGAGGACAGGAGCCAGATGCCATGGGTTAAAGTGCTAGCAAATTGTGTGGCTTTGCTGGTGCTGTAAATAACAAAGGTTATTAAAAGATAAAGATTGTTGCCCCTCTGTGTAAGACTGTGGAAAGTTTACACTCTAAATCTTTCATGAAACACGCAGGAGGGAAAGAAGGATCCGCGCTGTTCAGGGTTGAATGATGGCGTTACAAAGTGGAAGAGTTCTAACTGGATGTGCAGGAAGGATGACTGATTTCTTACAGAGCTCTAAGACCTGTGTTGTGTCTTCTGTGCAACTGAAACCTGTCTTCCTGTCTTTAGCCTGAAACAAAATATTGGTTACTATTCATGGCATCTTCTGTGAAAGGGAGTATTTGACTTTGACCTTAAAGAACTCAGATAATTTTGAGTGCATACAGAATATGTTGATATACAATTGAATGCATGTTTGTCTGTTTAGTTGATAAATAATTACATTTAAGTGAAAAAAAAATAATATTGTTCTTTAAAGGTGAAAGCTGTGAAGTTATTCTTCACACCTGAAGATACTGATGACCCTGTAAATAATGCAAAAAGATACTTTCTTCAAACTGGTATGTCCAGTTAAATTGTCTGTGTGTTTATTTGGGGTCAGTATTGTGAGGGGGCAAGATGTTGCTGCACAGATACTTTTTATTTAGCTGCTGCCTTATGCCACTTACAGCTTATGCTATGAAACTCAGTACAGCTGCACAATTAAAACTTAGATGGGGCCCTAAATGTGCAAAATAGTGGAAGACTGATGTACTTCAGGTGCAAGGCAGTGTACTCATAAATGCTGTATAGCATAATGCTGGAAAAGGCTAAGATAATTTTATCAAAGCAGTTTTGGCCTCCTTCCATCTGTCTGCTTGTGGAATATAAACTTCTCCCTAATAAAGGAAATACACAGAAATGAGGCATCCAGCCTCCTATTCAGCACTTAATGCATGTGAGCATCTAATTTTCTGAGGTTTCTGTAAGAATCTTAGCTCTTGGTTTTTTGCACCTTTGGGCTTTGCTTTTACATCATTTAATCATGTATCTCTTCTGTGCTTTCCTGTGAGATCTACCTTCTTTCCGTCTTGAGCTAAAATCAACAAAAGATGTCAAAGGCAGAAACGTGCTGAGTAAAATGTAATGTTTGTCAAATTTGTTGTTTTTAACATTCAACTTTCTCTCCAAAACTAAAAAGTTGGAGTTGCTCTTGATTTCAAATTTACTTTTCAAATATTCCACATCTATTAACCTGCTTTGCACTGTGATACATAGCTTCAAGAGACACAAGTGTTTCATTTCACAAGATAAGATGAACCATTTTGTGCTGTGCATTGCTGGGTGATGTATAAAAAAACACTGATGTGGACTCTGAAAACAGTTGCTTGCCTTTTCCTGAAAGCAAAAGGTAAATGGCTATGCAAAAGCCTTTGTCAGGTAATCACTTGTGATGAGAAAAGTACATAAAACAGAACAATTTGAACAAGGTCAGAAAACTACACTGAATAACTGAACCACAGTTTAGTTTTTACTGCATGAAATAGAATAGCATTTATGGGTCTGCACTGATAGGTGTATAAGATGAGCTTTGTGTTACATGACACGTTGAAGGAAAGACAATAGTAACCTGAAAGTCAGCATAAAGAGCTTAAACTGACACCAGTTTTCCCTACCTGATAATTTAATCTTCTTCAGAGTATTTTTTTCCTGGCAGGCAATATTTGGAAATTCAAGGGTTACTGATCTGGTTGTTTTTTTTGTTTGTATCAGAAGATGCAAAGGGTGCACTGACGATGCTGCCAGAATTTAAAGTGAGAGAGAAGATGTTGCTACGAGCTCTAAATCGCTATGGTGTAAACCACGAAGGTTGTGCCAAAGGCTGGCTCAGCATTCCTCATTCCATGCGCATATTCTACGTCCATGCTTATTGCAGTAAAATTTGGAATGAGGCAGCATCCTATAGGCTGAAGATTTATGGTTCACAAGTTGTTGAGGGTGATCTTGTCTTCTTGGAAGAAAGTGGAGAAAACATTTCCCTGAATGACAAGGTGAGTCTTCACAAAATAGTTCTTGTTTAAAAATAACAAGGGGAAAAAAAAAGCTTAATGCACTTGAATACATACTCAGACCATATTCTACTGCTTTTATTTTGCTTCATTCATTAAACTATTTTACTTTATTGACAAAGCTAAAAATGATGTAACTGAGTAGACCAAAGAAAATGAAAAGCAGAGGTATCAAATTCAGTAGGGAGTTGTTGAGTTTAAGATAGGTATATTCCTATTTAATAAAAAACCATTTTTTGTTGTATTTTTACTCTTGCTCATCTAGCACAAGATTGTATTGGCACAATTAACTTCAAACTCAAAGCATGTAAGTTGGGAGTGATAGTTTACTAATTACCATTTACCAGTAAATAGATTCCTTTATATTGAGCATCTCTACCATTTTTCATTGTACTCAACACTGGTTAGACCACAGCTTGAGTACTGTGTCCTGTTCTGGGCCCCACAATTTAAGAAGGACATTGAGACTCTTGAACGTGTCCAGAGAAGGTCAACGAGGCTGGGGAGAGGCCTCGAGTACAAGCCCTGTGAGGAGAGGCTGAGTAAGCTGGGATTGTTTAGCCTGGAGAAGAGGAGGCTCAGGGAAGACCTTATTGCTGTCTACAACTACCTGAAGGGAGGTTGTATCCAGGAGGGGGTTGGTCTCTTGCTCCCAGGCAATCAGCACCAGAACAAGAGGACACAGTCTCAAACTTGCCAGAGGAAGTTTAGGCTCGAGGTGAGGAGAAAGTTCTTCACAGAGAGAGTCATTAGCCATTGGAATGTGCTACCCAGAGAGGTGGTGGAGTCACCGTCCCTGGAGGTGTTCAAGAGGGGACTGGATGTGGCACTTGGTGCCATGGTTTAGTAGTCATGAGGTCTGTGGTGACAGGTTGGACTTGATGATCTTTGAGGTCTTTTCCAACCTTATTGATTCTATGACTGATTTCTGAAATAGATTATTGTCCTTGTACTACTCAAATAACCTTAGAGTCCTTTATGAGTTTGGGAGCACAGTGCATAGTTCCTAAAATAAACTTGTTTATTTTTTTAAAGTTTTGTGGTGGTTTTTCTTTTCATTTAACTTCAAAATTGTCTTGTCAGGTTCATGTAGTCACTGCTCCAGAAGAGTCAGCTAACAAATACTCTATAAACCAAGTAAGTCTGCATGAAAAATTCTGAGTTGTTGATCTCTTTGTTTGACTCAAATGATTTTGTTTTTAAAATTGTGTGTTTAAGTTAACTAGGGCAGGCTTCTTCCTTGCCAGAATGCACATTAAATACATGTGAACTAATCTCCACTCTCATAACAAACAGGAGAAAAGAGTATTTGCTTTGTAATGGAAGTAAGTACAGCATCATGTGCAGTATAGCAATATTTATCTTGAAGCTGAATGTAAATACTTTGAATTTTTTTCAATCTGCTGGGAAAAACATTCAAGAGTAGATGACCTTCTAACTGTGGAAAGTTCAGAAGATGTAGTTGTGAAGTCTTACATAGGCAAAGTAATGTATTTATTGCTCTTTCATTTCCAGCATGCAAGGAATTTCATGTTAGTACATTTCTAGTTTGTGTTAGGAATCTTGATACATTGTTTATTTTTCTGCTTTAATTACATCCCCCGTACCTGCCTTGCACAGTTTCCTTTCACAAGAAGCTGTTCTTTCACTGTTTCAAGATTTAGACACATTTAAAATAGTAATCACATTTAAAGGTGAATTAGTGGGCTGTATTTCACCTATGTTTGTTGTTTTATTTTTCTCTTTGAAGGTCGTTCTTCCAATGGTGGGACATAGTATCAAGTATCCCAATAACAAAGTTGGGCAATGGTACCATGAAAGACTTTCTAAGGATGAGCTGCAGATGTGCAAATTCAGAGTGCCTTCACTACAGCTGAATATACCTGGATGCTACAGACCCATTTTAAAAAATGTCCAGAATCTGTCATATTTTTTGGAAGGCAGTGAAAAAGGAATTGAAATTGAAGACAATGATCTGAGTGAATCCAAAATCGCTCTTCATATATCATTTGACCTTGATCCTTCATGTTATGCAACAGTCTGCCTGAGAGAAATAATGAAATGTGACTTTTAAGATTTCGGTTAATGAACAGTTACAGGAATATTATACAATGGTGCTATTTCATGTATAATGCCAAGAAAATAAGGGAGACTAGCAGGTTTAAGCCAGGAACAAGAAACATTTGCAGATTGAGATTCATAGTGGTAAGGAAGAAACCCCACCAAAATCATTTGGAATATTCCAAAAGCATTGCAAGCCTTAAATGCAAACCCTGGGATGCACTGGAGTAAAACTATGTGTTACACTATGCAGGTCTGACAGAAGTGAAAGAAACCATGGGCTGCAAGCATGAATTTCATACTTGGATTGATGCCTGACTTGCAAATTTAAATCCTGGAAAGATGTTTGCAGTAACTTAGTGTATCTTATATTTTCCTTTTCTTTTCTTTTCTTTTCTTTTCTTTTCTTTTCTTTTCTTTTCTTTTCTTTTCTTTTCTTTTCTTTTCTTTTCTTTTCTTTTCTTTTCTTTTCTTTTCTTTTCTTTTCTTTTCTTTTCTTTTCTTTTCTTTTCTTTTCTTTTCTTTTCTTTTCTTTTCTTTTCTTTCTTTCCTTTTCCTTTCCTTTCCTTTCCTTTCCTTTCCTTTCCTTTCCTTTCCTTTTCCTTTCCTTTTCCTTTCCTTTTCCTTTCCTTTTCCTTTCCTTTTCCTTTCCTTTTCCTTTCCTTTTCCTTTCCTTTTCCTTTCCTTTTCCTTTCCTTTTCCTTTCCTTTTCCTTTCCTTTTCCTTTCCTTTTCCTTTCCTTTTCCTTTTCTTTCCTTTTCTTTTCTTTCCTTTCCTTTTCTTTCCTTTTCTTTCCTTTTCTTTCCTTTTCTTTTCTTTTCTTTTATTTTCTTTTCTTTTCTTTTCTTTTCTTTTCTTTTCTTTTCTTTTCTTTTCTTTTCTTTCTTTTCTTTTCTTTCTTTTCTTTTCTCTCTTCTCTTCTCTTCTCTCTTCTCTTCTCTTCTCTCTTCTCTTCTCTTCTCTTCTCTTCTCTTCTCTTCTCTTCTCTTCTCTTCTCTTCTCTTCTCTTCTCTTCTCTTCTCTTCTCTTCTCTTCTCTTCTCTTCTCTTCTCTTCTCTTCTCTTCATGGTTTACACTCAATGCTGTTAAAAGCAGTAATTTTACAAGTTTACAACCCACAGGTCTCTAACTAAGAAGTTGCTGTGCCAAGGTTCACTAAATATATTGTGTTTCTGTTGTGTTCAGGGGGCTAAGTGTTAAAAGGTGAAAGTCCTGAGGCAACAGTGACAAGTTATCTGATACTTTGTCAGACATTTGACGAATCCTCCAGCTTAAGTTTATGCTAAGGATTTCAGGATTAGGTAGTGCATAGATGATCTTCAGAGGTCCCTTCCAACCCCTACCATTCTGTGATTCACTGGTAGTTAGTTTGTGCCTATTCAAGTACGCTGGTCAAGAGTAGGCAATTAGCATAACTGTAAACCCATTTACAATAAAACCAAAATGCTCCTTTATTGTTTTCAGGATACAGACTCTATTCCTGTTACTGTGTAGTCTTAAACTAGCAAATAACTGTTAATGAAACCATCCCTGGTAAAAAAACCCTTTTATATTTTCTTTTCGTAATTAAAAGAAGCAGTTAACTGTGATAAAAAGAGTGGATCTGTGAAAAGGGGAGAGCAGAAAGGAAAATTCATTTGGACTTTGGCAAGGCATTTGACACTCTCCCACAATATCCGTGAAACCAAGTTTGGACATGATGGCCTGGATGGGTGAAAAAGTGGATGGGTAAAAGAGTGATTGGATGATGAGACTTGGAGAGTAGTGCTTAATGTGCCATACCCTACCTGGAGCAAGTACCACTGAGGTCTCTCCCGGGCCCCATCCTGTCTAGTATCTTTACCAGTTACCTGGAGGAAGGGGTGGAGTTCAAGTTCATTGAATCTGCACATGACACTAAATAAAGGGAGCAAATGGATAATCTGGAGGATCAGGCTGCCATTCAGGGTAACTTAGATGTGTTGGAGGGACAGGCCAATGGCAACTTATGACAATAAGCAAGGACAAATGCAAGTGCTACCCCAGGAAAGGAAGCACCAGCCTAGGCTGGGGAGCAGCTCTGCAGGAGTGGGCAGCCAGTCGTATGCCTTGGCAGCAAGGAGGACCACAGGCAATAGATCAAGGGAAGGGCTTATGTCTTAGGTGCCAGCACTTGTTGGAACACATTTAATTTCTACATCCAGTTTTGTTCCCCAGCACAAGAAAGACATCAAACAACTGGAATGATTTCAGCAAAGAGCTTCCAAACTGCCTGGGAACAAGAGCATTTACCATTTGAGGAGAGGGTGAAGGAAGGGGGCTTCTCAACTTGGAGAAGACTGGGGGGAATCAACAGTAGTTCCTCAGTACCTATGGGGATGGAGCCAGGCCTTCATAGTGGTGTGCAGCAGGAGAACATGAAACAAAGCATAAATTGAAATGAGAAATTCAGATTGGTCAAAAGGAAATCAATACTTTTCCCCTGTGAAGAGAGTCAGGCAATAGAACAGTCTGCCTGGAGGCTGTGTAGTATTCATTTGGGGAGGTTTCCAAGACTCAACAGGATAATGCTCTGAGAAATCTGTTCTGAGCTCAGAGGCAACCCTGTTTTGTGAAGGCAGCTGGACTAGAGATCAAAGACCTAACGTGGGTGACCCCGTTATCACAAGCAGACTATGGCAAATGTGTGTTTGGTCTATAGATGGCACTGTCACTTAAACATAAATGGGGAAGTCTACTCCTTTTATTAACAGAAAACTGAATTCTGTTTATAGCATCAGTCTTTCAGTTGTTGCTAACAGCTGAGCAAGATTGATCCCAAGACTGATATGTAGACCTATAATTACAAGAATAGGGAAACCAGAAATAATGAAATGTAATTCACACTATTTCAATGCTTGTATAAAACTGTAACAATGAAGGGTCCAGATAGTTCACTGCCTTAAATAAGAGGATTACTCTGTAAGTCTGTATAAGTCATTCAAAATTTGACCCTTGGCTTTTATGTGGGAAAATAAACTCATGCAAGCAATAGCTGCAGAGCCACTGTAGGTGCCTTCTATTGCAGTGCTTTCTCTTACCCCTCAGGTTTATGGTATGCAGCCAAACTGGTTGAAAAATCCATTTCCCTGACACAATCCATACTAGACAGCTTTGTTCCTGTCTGCTTTTCAGTATCGCCCCTTCTGTCTTCCACCTGCCCTTAAAAATACCTCTCTTCTGGAAAATTATGTTTAACTCCAAGTCATTTTGCTACAGCACAGCTCAAAAAGAGTTGACCTGTCACCACTGACATGATAAAGTGCTCCAGTGCAGACAGAAAGCTTCATACAGTAACAATGTCCAGAAGAAATAAATTATCACTGAAGTTCTATTTAAAGAAACCATTATGGCCATCTTCGATCTGGCTCAAAAAAGCCTTGAAAACCATTCCATCACGTACAAGATTTGAATGCAGAAAGCATTAAAAGTTGAGCCTTGACTTGGAAAAACACAAAAGGTCAGAGTAAAAGGTTTTTGACTGAAAGGCATGGTGTTTTAAAATAGAAGATCAGAAGATGGTGTTAAAAGAGTTCCCCTATAATCATTTTAGGCTCATTTGTCAGTGCTTCTATTGAACACTAAAAGGACTAATCTTCTTAACCAAATCATTCTTTCAGCAACTTTAAGGTGAAAGAGCTAATTATGTGTGTCCATGGGTTAAATTCCTATAGTAGAAATGTTCTGCTAGGAAGAAGTCAAGCTAGCTATTAGAGTGTTTATATGGTAAACATCCTTCTTATTTCAGTGGGCATTTATTTGTAGTTCACTCCCTTAATCCTAGCAGGATTGTGTACATGAACAGTTGAATTCAGAGAGTTTTGTAGGAGTGCAATACTCAGCTCCCTAAATACAATCTATATAAGCAAAACATCTGTGCCCCTGCATTTAGAAGAGCAGATTACCATTGTGCACTAATCTGAGTTTAAGGAGAGGGCTGATGTGCTAGTCATCTCTTATCTCACTAAGCAATTCTATTGCTACCCTCCTTTTCTGATAAGACTTAAAGCGCTTTGCTAATACTAATGAAGATGGATCTCTGAATCTATTTCTAACAAAAGGGGTTTTAAGTTCAATGGCCAGTGGAGTTTTTCAGTACAGATGATAGATAATTGGGCATTTGAATTGGAAAAATGCAAATGCTCGAGAGCTGTGAGATCCTGTTGCTTGCAATTCATTATGTATTTGACAACTAGTATTATCCTCAATGAGAATGTATGAATTTTCAGATCTTTCAGAACGAGATGGCTTGCAATTACATTCCTCTTATAAAGGTAGTTCAGAAACCAGGTAGATGTGTGATTATTGGCTCAGCTTGCTCATTAAAACTCCATTAACTCCTCTCAGTGGCAGTGCCTGTGCCTGTCAGATAGTGATTTGACCTCTTACATTCAGCTGATGAGTACGAACTTTCTTTCCTCTCTCTGCAGAACTTCTGCCCGTAATAAAAGCTCAAGGAAATAAGCTGAGAGTATTAACACTTTCCTTTATTTCAGTCCCCAGTCATGCCTTGCAGCTCAGTACTTCAGATCTAAATTCCTTTTAAAGGAAATGAAACCAGAAAGTGAGCTCCAGCTGCATGCCAAGCACACTGCACCCAAATGGAGGAAGAGGAATTCAGACAAAAGATTGGTCACTTCAAACCCTACCATGGGTGCATTCTGTTCAGGAGTCTACACAACATTCAATCCAAAGTAAAATCACTGAACTGCATGTTGTGTAAATACAGGGCCTTCAGTGCTCCAGTGTGTTCATGTTTCTGTCACACCAAAAAGCTTGCTCTTGTAAACATTGTCTGAGAATGTTGTGTTTGCAAGGAAGACATATTCAATGAAGTCAGATGTTTGCACCATATGAAGTTACTTCATTTTGCTTAGCAGAGGTTAGAATCTTATATCACAGCAATCTAAATGCTTCTACTTGCTTAGAACAGTAAGGTTTTTCATTAGCTTTAGAAATGACTGATTTTTAAAAAAATGATTCTATCTCTCTTTCAGAATGTTTCTGCACTTAAAAGCTCAGGACACCCTCTCCCAGCCCCATCAAAAGGCACTTTGTCTTTTTACCTTTGCATGTCTTTTCACATCTCTGTTGAAGTCATTAATACCTGTTGGTCTCGTAAGCCAAATTACAGAACTCTGCATAGAAAGAGCTGTAATAATAGCTGGGCACACCATGCACTTGTGAAACTCACAGGAATCACTTAGTGATTTTGTATTGATATTACATAGAAACAAACACATAGAATGTATCACTCTACAACTGCAATGGTCTGATCAATGCTCAGTCTTGCATCCTGTCTGCAACACTCCCTATAATAAATAGACATGTAGGAAAGAGTGAAACATGTATGATATTTATTCTGCAACTATTTCCACTGACCCTCAGTGGTTTTGCTTTTTAATAACTTCCAGTGAATTTTTTTCCCAATTATATCTAATCTTCCCTTGAATGTGTTCAACCTCTTCCCACAGTTCCATGTTTGCTACCTGTTGTATGAAGATCCACATTTTGGGTTGTTTTTTTGGTTTTTAAGCTGCCTCCTTCTGACCTCATTTTATGATTGTTGGTCCTTATGTTTCAATACAAGGAATAGTGAAGACCTCATTCCTATCCATCCTCTTCATTCCCAGCCATCTGTATCCCCTAAATCAGCTGCTTACCACAACTGAGCAGGACACAATCTGCTCCTATGGAAGTTATTCCATACTTACCATATTTGTTGTCATTCTATGAGATTTGACTGTTTTTTATTACACCTTTTTGGAGATGAGTAAGCTAGAACTGTACACATTTATGTCATGGATTTCTCCCCTGACAGAGTGATGTTTGTTTTGTCCTGTACTTCTGCTAATATGTGATTTCCTTTTGGACACATCCTGCTTCTGCAGCCATTGAAGTAGTGTATTCTTGGAACTCGGTATCATAATCCCAAGATTCTATCCCAGAGTGGTGATTTCACACTGGAGTCAAGTGAAAGCTCATTATTTTGTCTGTGAGTCAGTTTGCCTATGTCTACACTCCAAATTTCATCTGCCATTGTATTCCTCTGTCATTAGCATCATAAGGATTTTCTGCAGTTCTTCGCACTCCATCCTTATCTTTGTTACCTTGAGTAATTTAGTTTTATCATCAGTCACCTCTGTGCTCCACCCCTTAATGCACACACTGAACTGCATTCCAGGGCCCTCCAGCTTATGCAGTGACTGCTTAAAGGTGCTTGGTGACAGACTGCAAGTGCCTTCTGTGAGCTCAAGTGCACCATCTCCACTGCAGCAAGCATTTCCATGCAGCTCTTCACCTCTCCACAGAACGCCAGGGAGGCTGTAAGCAATGCTTTGCAGAAGCCATGTCAGCTCTTCCCCAGCAGATCATAATTCTTTAAGTGTTCTCTACTTTTATTCTGGCTCTGTGTTCTCTGGCTTAGAGGCTTGTACCTCCTCATTTTTCCATCCCCTTTATACAGTACAGAATACAAAGTTATGTAATTTAATAGCTTCATATCTACTATGTCATAGAATAACTGGAGAAAATGCATACTGTTGTTACCAGGAATCTGAATGTGAGAAATGCACTAAAGAAGGCATGATAGCTTATAGTATATTTTAGCCTTGGTAAAACACTCATGGATTTTGAAAGATCTTGGTTTGGATCTGTGCTCTGCTCAGTTCAAAGCAGAAATCTGAATCTCTGTTTCATCATAGACCTTTAACCATGTTTGTAGTCTGTAAAAGTAACTGTTAATGAAGGAGCTGTCAAAGTATGTCTTTTTCAACTGAAAGTAAGAGAAAGACTTCCCTGACATTTGAATACAAGAGGCAAAAGGTCAAGTTCTAGTTTAGGTGGAAAAGACTTTAAATCTGTGTGGTGTAGTCAGCAGATTATTCTGCAACAAGGTTTGCTCAGCTTTATGTCCATGGTCAGTGTTTCAGGTCCTAGTGGTGAGAAAGATTGTCCCTAAGTTCATATCTAAAGATCCTATACAACATCATAGAATCTGTTGGAAGGGACTTTTAAAGGTCATCTAATCCCACATCTCAGCAGTGAGCATGGACATCTTCAACTACATCAGGTTGCTCAGGGCCCTGCCCAACCTGACCTTGAATGTTTCCAGGGATGTGGCATGTACCACCTTTGTGGGCAACATGTGCCAGTGTTTCACATGCCACAACACAAGGCATTGCCCCCTGAACAATGCACACCCCCTGAACAATGCACACGCCCCCCTTCATTAGCACAGGTCAGAATGACTGGGGGAAGGTGGTATCTACTTCCATCCTAACCTGCATAATCTGCTGCATAAAGCAAGGCATTTCTGGTCAAGTTATCTAGCTTCTCCTAGGATGCATAGCCCAGATAACAACCATTCTGCAAAAGCAGATAAAAAGGTACAATTTTTTCCTATGGGAAAGGAGTTAAAGGAAGAAGCATGAAACAGAACATTCAGATTCAAATGCTGGATCTCTCTGGGCCCTGAGAGTGGCTACAGCCCCAGCTGGCCCTGACTCTCCCCATGCTGGGACTGTGCCATGCCCATGGCCATTCCCAAGGAAGAGCCTGATGCCTGGGGCTTGCTGCCCTGCTCCTGGCTGCCCTGCTCCTGGCTGCAGCAGTGGATCATGCTCTGACCATGGCATGGCCACCTGACAAAACCTCTCACTCAAAACATTTTCTCCCCCCTAAAACTCTGGTTGCAGCATATATCATTTATTTGATACACATTGCAGCCAGATCATATAAAATAATCCCAAGTGTCCTCTTTAAAACACTTTCTTTCATACCTTGCAAATAATGCTTGTTAGCTAAATGGTTAACCAATTATTAAACTGTGTTACTTTCTTTACCGAAGGAGTGGTCAGCCATTACAGAATTACAGAAACAGAATTACAGAATTAACCAGGTTGGAAAAGACCTCTGAGATCATCAAGTCCAACCTATCACCCAACACCATGTAATCAACTAAACCATGGCACCAATTTCCTCATCCAGTCTTATTTTAAACACTTCCAGGGACGGTGACTCCACCACCTCCCCAGGCAGCACATTCAAATGGGCAATTACTCTTTCTGTGAAGAATTTCCTCCTAAGATCCAGCCTAAACCTCCCCTGGCACAGCTTAAGACTGTGTCCTCTCATTCTGTCACTGGTTGCCTGGGAGAAGTGACCAACCCCCACCTGGCTACAACCTCCCTCCAGGTAGTTGTAGAGAGCAATAACGTCTCCCCTGAGCCTCCTCTTCTCAAGGCTAAGCAACCCCAGCTCCCTCAGCCGCTCCTCATAGGGCTTGTGCTCCAGACCCCTCACAAGCTTTTAGCATTGGAATAGGCTGTCCAGGGAGGTGGTGGAGTCACCATCCCTAGAGGTGTTCAAAAAACCCTGCAGACATGACACTTCAGGACATGGTTTAGTGGTGGTGTTAGGGCAACAGTTGGACTCGCTTAGAGGTCTTTTCCAAATGAAACAATTCTGTGATTCTATGATTCAAAATACCCTGGAAAACTACAGGCCAGAGTTCACAATCTCATGCTACCTGTTTGTAAGTCCTAATTCTCGGCTAGATACCTGGTACAGTTTAGTGCTTATCTCCTAGCAGCATGTCTGGCAAAGAGTAGTTTTCTGCTTCACAACATTTTCACACAAGCGCACTCAGGCATTTTAGCAATGCCTTAAGCAGCACATCAATTGCTTGTTCTCCCAGAATAGTGTATGATACATGATATATCTTATAATGTTACTCACATCTGTTTGCTTTTCCCAAGGGAAGAAAAAATAGTCCATCTCTCTCAAGAGACTGAGAATCCTTCACCTCTCTTTCACTGAGGCCACAGCCAAGCTGGGCAAGTATATCTGTTTACAAAGACCTACAGTGATAGGACAAGGGGCAATGGCTTCAAACTAGAGAAGAGCAGATTTTGATTGGATGTTAGGAGCAGGTTCTTAACTATGAAGGTGGTGTAACATTGGAACAGGTTGCCCAGGGAGGCGGTTGGGCCCTGTCCCTGGAGATATTCAAAGTGAGGGCTCAACAGGGCTCTGGGCAACCTGAGCTAGTTGAGTATGTCCCTGCTGACTGCAGAGGGGTTGGACTAGATGAGGTCCCTTCCAACCCAGACTATTCTGTGATCTCAGGGTATCTAAAACAGCATAAAATCTTTTTCTAGATGAAAGAGAAAATTTGGGATGAATGCTTCCAACAACTACTTTAAAAGAAGTGTGAAGATGAGATGGTTTTTGAGGCTGGAATGACTGCTATATCAAAAGAGGTTACTGGTATTGACACTGTGGAGTAGCATCTGGAAAAGCAATGACTGGAGAGAGAGATGGCCTGAGAAGGAAGCCGTGATTGTAAAAGAGTAGTATGTGACAAGAAAGTCAGTAACAATGTATGAGGTAAACACTTAGATCTGCTTGTGCAAATTGACATAGCCCCATTTAACTCAGTACACACATGTATTTCTCTGTATACACACATCAGTTCAGAGTGTGATTTGTACTGACTCACTATTGCCTTTGCTCAAAAGAAGGAAATCAGTTTCTGAAATATTAGTTCTGCTAAAAGCTGGGATACAGTGGAGTAATGAAATTAACAGTACTTAGAAAAATATACTTAATGGGTTTGGTCAGATTCTGCCTTGCAGTTTATGGAAGCATTCACCCCTTTTCCAAACCAGATGAGATCAGAGATTGTTTTGCAACTGTGGCACAGAAGTGTGAGTGACTATGTAAGTCTGAAAGTATGCCCTCGTGGGCACCAAAGTGACTGGCTGCAATCGGGACTTGGGGTCAGATCCTTGTCAGCTTGACTGACAGGAGCCAGTTGAGATACTGCAGGAAATATATAGTATAGTGGGGTGTGGACGGTCAGGGAACATGCTGTTTAAAGGGCAGTTTAAAAGAAAAGACAATCTAACAGAGAAAAAGCATGATTTTTGTCTGTCTCACTGCAAGTGCAGCCCCAGTGTGATTCTAGTATTCCTACCTTCTAATGGACTCTAAGGTTTTGTGTTAGGCCATTTCTTTTCAAAAGAAGCCAAAGAAATGTGTCCTGCTCTTAAATTATAGTTGCTTTTTAGTACTTTGTAATCAGTGAATGGGATAAAAACATTATGTCACAACCTTCTCCCTTCTGTCCTCCCACAGCACGCATTTTGGTAGTATTTTTTCTTATTTAACCCTGATTCCTTCGTTTCAACTTCCATTTAAAGTCTTTCCTCTCTCTTACATGCTAAGAAGTACATTCATCATAGGAGCAGCAAAAAACTTGTGCCCTACTAAACTAAAAATGTGACCTTTTAGTGTTAACCATTCTAGTCAGAGAACCTGCCACACTCCTCCAATGTCCATCCCTGCCTACCCCTGCCCTAGGGACTGCCATTCATCTTGGCAGAGCAGTGCTGGTTTTTCTTTCCCATTCCACGGGGACAGAGGTTCAGTTTCACAGTAGGGGCATAGGTTCAGGAAGTCACTGCTTCATTTTGTTACTGAGCTCAGCCCTTCTACCCTTGAGAGCTCTCCAGTACAGGCTTGAGGATGTCAGACAGAAAAAGAGACTCAGCAATGCCCAGAGCTAGTCCTGCTTGAATTTACACAACAAAGACCTTAACAAACATAAGAAAAACAAGCTTGCAGAAGGCTGGCATATTGGCTTTGTCAAAGCAGCTGGCCCACAGCTGATAGTTTTTCTCTGAAGACCTTTTTGATGCTGATTCTGTTCAGGAACTGTGAAGTGATTTGTCATCTTCAAAGCACAGGTTTGTCTTTAGTGCTTTTAAGGCTTAGTTGAGCAAACAGATGAAGTGCTAGTCCTAAAAATGCAGTAAAAAGTGGCACTCTGTTCAGAGTATAAAATATTCTAATGAATTGAAAAATGAGAATCAGGTGAACGTGGAAACTTTTCATCCTTGAAAACTCTTCCCTTCTGCCCCATATATTAAAGCAACGCAGATGTGGAAGGTAAATCCCTTAATGTGTGGAACAACTATGTTTTATGCTGTGGTCTCTTAAGCTAACATCAGGAAATAATTGTGAAAATATTATATCAAAGACCTTTCTTTTGTCACATGCAATCTTTACCTTTTAACATAATTTGCTTCCAATGTTATGATGGCTGAGAAAGGATACATGAAAAGAACCGATTAGCAATTCTACTGTCAGAACTTCAGCTGTCTTCTGAGACACTGGTATTTACTAGCCCCTTTTATGTTGTCATATAGGAGCAATTTTCTGTGTCTTCTAACATCCCTGTTTTCAAGCAGACAACTGTGCAGGTGCAACAATTCATAATTCTGTTTATCATCAGCATAATTGGTCCATATGAGGTAAAAAAAAAAACCACAAGAAATTTGATTCTAGGATTTCAACCACTTTTAGGCATTAAACAGGAGGCTTCCAGTCTGTCGTACTTTTGATGAGTGAGTAAAGAATAAACCGCCATATAGTGCTGAGGTTCTTGATGAAAGACCATCATGTGCTTATGTGGGAATACTGAGGTAAAATGAGAGCCAGACAGACAATTTCACCAAAAGCATGCATGTGGGAAGGACATTTCATTCTACATGCCACAGAGTCTAGCCACAAAGGCTACAAGAGAGACCCACGTAGGCACGAAGTGCACTGAAACAAGGTGTTCAGTCAAGAGTTGCTGCTTGCCAGAGACGCGCATATGGAGGAGAAACTGTGAAAACAGTGGAGTGTCACATTCTTTGTGTTCTGTTTTAAAAAGCACATTGACACATGCTTGCTATAAAAGAATTTGATATGCATTCCGTATTTCAAGAACATCAGTTTGATACAATTCATATGAATCAGATTCCAATAGAGACTGCACATACAGACACACATGCACACTTCAGAGACTCTCTCTGCCCCATTTCTGGTTCCCCAGAACATCTGAGGCAGAAGGACTTTTCCAGGGCTCTGTTGGCTCTTCATGTCAAGATCTCTGCATTGCATCCCTACATTCATGTGGAGATGCTTATCTCAACTACATACAGATTATTCTTCTACTGGAGTATAACAATTTGCACGACAGTACCTAATAGGAATCAGAATGTGGGCACAAATTGATGCAGCCTTTGCATTTTTATGGTTTAATTGCCTAATAGAACAGAGTTCTATAAAGTGATCTCATTCATTTTTACTGATATGTAAAGGGTGAGTGCCAAGAAGATGGAGCCAGGCTCTTCTTGGAGATGCCCAATGACAGGACAAGCAGCAATGGGTGGAAGTTGAGGCATAGGAAGTTCCATGGAAACATAAAGAAAATTTTTTTTCACTGTGAGGGTGATGAAACACTGGAACAGGCTGCCCAAGGGAGTTGTGGAGTCTCCCTCCCTGGAGATATTCAAAACCTGCCAGGATGCATTCCTGTGTGATCTGGTATAGGTGATCCTGCTCTGGCAGAAGGGTTGGACTAGATGATCTTTTGGGATCCCTTCCAGCTCCTAGCATTCTGTGATTCAGTAAAAAACAAATCAAGCTAACCAACCAAACAGCAACAACAAAACCCCAAAAACCAAACAAAGCCAAAACCACACAAATAATAAACTCTTCCCCAAATCTGTATTAATAGACTGAATTAATAGACTGTATTAATAGAATGAATTTGCTGCTTTGTGGGGTTCTTAATCAGTACATCATTTCACTTCATACTGTAGGTGTTTCTTTTGTATCAATGGACATGAAGAAGACATTCCATAGATTTTACTAGTATTTACTAGATTATTGTGGTATGTTTTAGTATTGAGGCTGGCAAAAAAAAGTGTGCAAAAGACATTACTTTTCACTTCCACGAGCAAAAACCTGGGAGGAGTAGAGACCAATTCAAGACAAAATAATGATTATTTTCCCTTAAAAGCTGGGGTGTTCCTGATGTTTCTGATTTGCCTCTGCAAATCAGGCCAGCCTAGAAGTCTTGCATGAAACTGGCTACAGAGACCTCCCAAAGGGGAAGGCTTGGATGTTCCACACATTTTAAAGTGGATCCAAGCTCTCTTTTACCCAGTTCATGTGGGTCAGCAATATTCTGAGCCAAGACCACTTACAGCCCCATCCACTAACAGATAGCCTAAGGCTGGCTTTTTCTAAGCAGTTTTAATGTTTTCAGCCAAGCTGCAAGAGAGTCCACAGCCAACAATGTGGGCAGACCAGGCGTGGCTTTCCCACCCTTGAGCCTGCTCTTAACCTTGCTGTGTATGTAGTGAGGTTATGTGTAGACATAATTTGCAGTTCCACATTAAAGGGTTTTTGGGGTCTGTGCATGCTTTTCCTATAAACCTAGGAAATTACTGGCTAGAAAGTGCATTAAAAGAATGTTATGGTAGCAGGAGGAAAAATCTGAAACCTCAATCCAATTTTCTTCTGTCTCTGTTATGATACAGCCCTATATTAATTATTTTTTCCCACAGGAAAATGTGACGGATGGATAAAGTTCTGAGGAAAACTAAGAATTATGTAGTGAAAGAAGCTCTGTCTTGTGATCTGTACTTATGATGGAGGGGTCTATAGAGAAAAGAAAAATGGTCTTTTGTTTCAGGCAGTTGAATACAGAATTGTAAAGTGTGGAATTGCAGCAGCTGTATTTTGCGGGACTAGATTCTGTCCTTGCCTCCAGCACAGAATTCCTGTGTAATATTTATCAAGTCAGTTACCCACAGACTTTTTACAAATGTGTCCTCACTTATAAAGAAAGCCTTTTTGAGACCCTAAGTTCTGATCTGCAAAGTACTGACCCATGAATTGCAACTGAAAGTAATGACACCTTGGCTTCTCTGTTTGTGAAAACCCAACGGTGAAAGTCAGAGTCAGTACCTAAATTCTATGGAGAATGTCTCCTTTAATTTCTGCTCCTTCATCTGGAGATAAATGATTCTTTCATTTTCTGAAGTTTTGGAGAAAAACTGTTGATTGTTTTTGAGGCATATTTTGAGTACTATAATATAACAAAATGCCCATAAGGAAATCAGTACTTCTCTTCAGAGCAGGGTTTAAACTCTTTCATGAAGCCTAGAGCTGTACACTGAAAGCCGAGTGTCAAAGCACACTGGTGTTTATGGCTGTTCTCTCCCCTGGGTGACACTGCAGACCCACGGAAATACAGTATATAACAATATTATTCAGGTTATTTCTTAGCACATTGGCACAAAGCCTTTTAGTGGCATTTTCTAACTGCATACCTGACAATTCTGATGCAGCTTCATCTGTATGGGATTGTTATATGCTGGCATTGATAGTCACACAGCTATAACAAACAGATGATGAAACATATCCTGAGGCAGCTGGATATTACAACATCTTCCCATATATGATCTCCTTTCAGAAGTAACCACAGAGGAGTAATTTATTTTGATGAGCAAGCATTTGTTATTCAGATATATTCAGAGAACCTGATCTAATTGTCACTGACATCAGAATAAGTATCACGTTTGTTCACAAAAGGTGATGGAGCTGACTGCTATGATGTGGCCCCCAGTTCAGAGTTTAATTTGTCTGAGTGTGTATAGTCATTATCTCGAACAAAGAAACATGCTGTCATAAGATGGAAACTTAATTTTGCTGCCAATTTGGGCACAAATTCAAACAAATACTTTGCAATTTCTGCATTTTTCCACGAGTCTGTAATTTTGTAGCCACCTGCAGGGTCTGTTTGGATGAGCTTTTAATTGTGAAAGATAAGTGAATGAAAGTGACTGACAGGAGCAATTGGAGCCAAATGCAAAATTCTGAAGGTAAAAATACTCTGCCCTTGCTCTTTTGATCCAAATTGTGGATTTGTCAAGCAGAAGATGATTCAAGAAAATCACAACGCCTGATTCAACTGCATTGTGAGATAAAATGAAACAACAGGTGAGGAAACCCCCATCATTATGAAAACAATGCCATCCCTTGTATGTACACTACAGCTGTCTAAACCTCCAAATGAAGGTATTAACTGAGATCAAAGATATGCATACAAATGGAAAGGGAAGGCCAAAACTCAAAGTAATGAACCAGGTACTATGCACTCTGACAGCACAATGATTTTCATTTAAATCAGCAATAGCACTGGTTGGTATCTTATTTCTGGTGGTTATAGCAACATTCACTCATAAGGATTTTCAGAAATATCCAGAAAGGGATCATTTCAAGTTGTTGAACCACTGAAAGGATATCAGCAGGTTATTTGCCCAATAGCTCTTCCCTACACCTGGAGGTCCTACAATTACAATAACATAAGTCTTAAACTCCTAGGCTTAGTAAAATCCTGAATAATCTCATGATATATCTTCAGCAGCTTAGCAGCTGAACCCAAGTCCGGATTCTCCCGAAGTATCTCTGCAGGGGTCGCCACTCCGTCTCTCAGCAGGGTGTCAGGTTGCTCCAGCATAGCCTTCTTTGAAACCTATCCCCTTCTGTGAGAAACAGAAAGGATGAACTTCAATGAAGGTTTTGGGCTGGAACTTAGCAGATGCAGGTTCCTAAGCATTACTGCTGTGACCTCTGACAGCTCTCCTAAATATCTCTCAGTGCCCAATATTTAATCTTTTGGTGCCTGTGTTTCCTTTTCGTGTTTTGGATGTAATAAAAAGCCTGTCCTCTTCACACTGAGGAAAAAATGAGATATAGAATCAACATGAAGCCTCAATCCATTCAGCATTAAGAATCTATCAAATCACAAACTCTCTGTTTTGCATAGGGTGGTCATTTTCTGGAATGTATTAGAAGGGATGTGGTTAGTAAGTCAAGAGAGATTCTCCTTCTCCTCTACTCTGCCGTGGTAAGGCTGCATCTGGAATATTGTGTCCAAAAAGGACAGGAAACTTCTTGAAGGAGTCCAGCTAGGAGCCACGAAAATGATTAAGGGAGTGGAACGTCTTCCTTATGGGGAGAGACTGAGAGAGCTGGGGTCTTTAGCTTGGAGAAGAGGAGACTGAGGGGGTGACCTCATTAATGTTTATAAATATGTAAGGGGTGAGTACCAAAGGGGTGGAGTCAGGCTCTGCTTGGCAATGCCCAGTGACAGGACAAGGGGCAATGGGTGGAAGTTGAGGCATAGGAAGTTTCATGGAAACAAGGGGAATTTTTTTTCGCTGTGAGGATGATGGAACACTGGAACAGGCTGCTCATGGGGGCTGTGGAGTCTCCCTCTCTGGAGATATTCAAGACCCACCTGGATGTGTTCCTGTGTGATCTGGTATAGGTGATCCTGCTCTGGCAGGGGGTTGGACTAGATGATCTTTTGAGGTTTCTTCCAGCCCCTAATATTCTGTGATTCTGTGATTTTGAAGAGGAAAGCCAAAATAAAAGTAGTGGCTAGTGAAAAGAAAGAAATAGGAATGAAAAGACTGACAAAATACTGAATACAAGCCTGGTAGTCGGTGATGGGTTTAGTCATTTCCTGATTTGTGTGCAGTTACAAGTATGCAACTTGTTGAAGAGGAAGGAAGTGATGGCCAGCTGAAATTCCCTGATTCAAAACTGGTTGATACAGTAAGCTAAAAATCTTGACATATATGGCTCAGAATATGAGGTACGGACTTGACTGGTCTTTGACAAAGTAGTTGGTTAGTGCAAAGGCTTTGTGATGGATTAATTTGCATTAATTTGGTAATTAAATAATACTGTTTTCCATTTTTTAATTTTTAAAAGTGATACAACAGTGATCAGTGCTGAACTGCACAACATGACTATTCCATTTGGATGTATTTCAATAAAAGAAACATCTCTGTGATCAAACTACAACAAAGGTAAAAAATTCAGGCCTGGCTTCATACCTAACATAGCCAATGTGATGTTCACATAGGAATTTCTAACTCTAAACCATACGGCTCTCAGTGTGGCATCTGTGTGCCTGAGCAAGCCCTTGGAGTACCTTAGGCACTGCCCAAGGAGAGCCGAGTGTCAGAAAATGAGGTCCCTGAAAAGTAAAAGCTAGGGGTGTTTCAAAGATTCATGTCCTTGGTACTTTGATACCTGATTTTGGGCTGTAAATTAGCATGTACTGGGCTGAGATTTGTTGCCTATGCCCTGTGGAATTTATGCCATCAGGTGAAAATGCACCTGCATTTGCAGCAGACAAACAAATGGCCTGGCATATTTGTCCTTCTTGACTCAAGAGCATTCAATCCCAGATTCTCCATCTGTTAGTTGTCTTGGGGTGGATTTCTCCTGTATATCATTTTGTCAAGTAGTGCCACTCTGCTAATAAATGATTCGTGATTCGCTGTAGTAATAGATGGCAGCAAGAGTGAGCACAATCCTGTAGTCTGATGACAGAATGTTACTCTGGAAAAGAGAATACCTGCTGAAATGTTTGCTCATGGGTTTCACTCAGGGATTATTTAGCTACAAAACTTGTGAGAACATGTGTGGGAAAAAAGCACTGGGATGAGAACTAACAGCATAAGGACAGGTCACTGATTTGCTGACTTGCTTAGCTGCAGTGATGGGAACAGACTATTTTATCAGCAGAAAGGACTAAAAAGAAACAAAGTAATGCAAAAGAAAACTTAGGAAGCAAATATAGGAATAAAAAAACAAATCATCATCTGGTCAGAAAGATGTTAGAAGTTAGTTTTCTTTGGCATTTACTTAATGTGAACCCATTATTATGTGGAGGGCGTAGGCGTAGGTTAAAGGCTAGTAAAATCTATTCCCATGTAAATTTAAAATGAGATATTAAGAATGGTACATTAAGATCTTTCCACTAGCACAAAACCCTTGTTTTTATTTATTTTTTTTTTTTAATGACAATGACAAAGTTGCTGCATTGTTGGAGGAATTATTATTTTTAAGTAAAGCATCAGGCTTCCAGTGTCTGGCAGTCAGCTAATACCAGGCTGCCAGGGTACCCTGCCAAAGCATCAGCACACTGAGCCTGGGCTAAGCCCAAATCAAATCCCTAATCAGAGGCAAGAGTAGAAGCTCTTTTGACACTGTATTCCTGCCAGAGTTACAGTAGGTAGCTAATAAAAGGCCTTGCTTTGTAGCTAATGTCAGCCTTTGGCTTTGGTTTCAGCCTACCTATCAGGGCAATACATTCATGAAACCACTATGAAAGGCTATGTTTTCATCTGAGCTTGTGCAATTTGCTCTACCAGTGCTCCTGGAGAAGAAATTGAAACCAGAAATTGCAGGGAAACATATTGTAGGAGTACATAGCAGAGGACTGGTATTCCTGAAACTGTAAAGGGGCATAGGAATATTACACTGCTGCTGAGGACATGGAATGAAATTTCTAGATTCCATGATAAAACAACTATGTACTTCAAACAGCAACCCACAGAGCTAAGATGCACATGAGGAAAGTGACCTGCTTGTGGAACCATTTCTTGTAACAGTTTTGGATTTAATTATGGATGCAAAAGAACAGCCTTGAAACACCGATGAAAGATGTGCATGCATGAATCCTGCAGAAACAGAATGGGAAAGAGAATAAAAATAGAATTCTTTGAGACAGAGCTATGAAAATCCCAGAAAGATGAGAATTATCAGATGGCAGAGGTGATGAGTAAATATTGCAGGCAGCTGTGAGGAAAAGGGATTTCTAAATAGGAAACTAGCAAAATGCATTCAAGTTCTACAGAGAGCTGGAGAGAGATTCAGCAAGTTTACTTTCATGATGTCTAATATACTTTTAGTATCTTTAAGACCTCAAGAAAACTACCCATTTTGGTAGCTCAGGTGCTGCACAGACTCCACCATTATTACAACTCCATCCCCTTGGATCCTTGTCAGTAATTCCCATTTCAGCCTCTTGCACTACCTTTGCTGTATTCTACTGCTGGAGCAGAGCAAAGCATTACTCCCTGTCACTTGCTGTATCACATTGGTTTAGATGGAGGGTGACTTGATCTGCAACGAGAGCATGAGCCGGCATTCTATTTTTTCTAGGCCACTATATCTTGGTTTTGAATGATCCACAGAATGATATCTGCACTGGGGCAGAATATTTTGCTTGCCCTTTATCTCTAGCTGAGAGGACTGTTCTTATCTTAGGCTTTGATTTTGCTCTGATGTCAGTAATTCTTAAGCTATTGTGGACTTAACCCATGTTTTACTCACCAGACTCATCCTTTAGAATGCATTTCCTGGGTCACAAACTTCAGAAAGTTGATAAAATTCTTCTTCTGTATCTGTTTACTTACACTAACCCTGCACTATTTTTTCTCCCATTATTATTTATTTTTATTGTCCTCAGATCCTTGGTCTGTAAATGTCAATGGAATGAAGACTGCTGAAAGAAGACACTTTCATGTCTGCAGAACGTAGCTTTTTTTTATCTATTGCAAAAGCATACAATTGCCACCCTCACCACAATGTATTAAAGAAGATAATGATTTTTCAGAAAGAAGATACTGATTTAGGCTGGAGGTTAGGAGGAAGTTTTACACAGAGAGAGTGATTGCCCATTGGAATGGGCTGCCCGAGGAGGTGGTGGAGTAGCCATCACTGGAGGAGTTCAGGAGGAGACTTGACAGGGTGCTTGGTTGCATGGTTTAGTTGGTTGGGTGGTGTTGGATGATAGGTTGGACACAATGATCTTGAAGGTCTCTTCCAACCTGGTCTATTCTATTCTATTCTATTCTATTCTATTCTATTCTATTCTATTCTATTCTATTCTATTCTATTCTATTCTATTCTTCAGAATATTTTTACATTCTCATAGCATAGGTCCTTTGGATTTTATACGTAATATCTTTTGAGAGACTATGAGATTGTCCCTAATCAGCATCGCTAATTTGCAAAATCTTTTTTTGTGTAACTTAGAAGGCAAAGGCAAACTCCCAATCATGATCAGCCTTGGATGCCAAAGTGTGCCCTGAACTCCTGTGGGTATTTGATATGGTATGGTTTGTGAATTCCAGGCAAAGGGACAGTGTTAAATTCAGCCCAGGAGGTAGCACCTTTGGCCTTCTTGGGGCTTAAGTTTCCATTTTACAGGTGAAAATTTAGGTGCCTGTGGCATCTGTGATGCCTGACTAGCTATATGACTACTATATGGATAACTTTTTTTGGGTCTAAGGCCATTTATATACTTCCTAAATTTTACCATAAATGTCTAAATCCTTCACTGAATTTCTCTGTAATTACTGAAATATTCACTCTTAAAAATATTTGCCTGCATCCTATCTATGATTGCTTTGCTCTTCCAGGCTTCCTACATGGGAATGGGCTCCATCTTCTTCCAATTTCCAAGGTACATCAGGAATGTTTCATGAGATGTGCTGACACCTAGTTGAGTTGAGGAATACCTAACTGGTAGCAAAAGCATCAGATACTCAAAACTTGTGCCAGTTCCTCTTTCAGGGGAGAAAAAAAAAAGTGTTTTTTTTTCTTTTCCTCAGGCAGGGTGACAGTGAGAGAGTTCACTGCAACTAGTTCTCTTTTATCTTTAACAGTCTCTCAATAAAATAATTTGGGGTTTGTTTTGTTTTGTTTTGGGTTTTGCCCTTTTTTTTTTTTTTTTCTGAATCTCTCTCTAAAATTTCAAGCACTTTAATGCTCTTTGAAACTCTTCACTGGATGTTTAATTTTACCAAAGCAGTATGGAAAGGTGGTTACATCAGAAGAGAAAATTCCAGAAACATGTCATACACATTTCTTGATAAAAATAGTTCATAACTGTGTCAGAAGCATTTTGAAAAAAAACTTCTCAAGTGACCAGTTTTAATTCATTAATTCTTTAAATGACCAAAATAGTCAAGATGCCAAAATCAGAAGAATGTTTTCAGTAGTTTTGAGGAAACAGAAAACTAGTATGCCAGTGTGTTCCCTAGTATTACTGATTATGTTAGTGCATGGAAGAACAGTTAATATTTGTCATTAAATTATATTAAATAATCTCCTGGGAACTATGTTTTCAACTGTAATAGAATTCTTGCAAGACCACTTTCTATTGTCTTGTGACTTTGGAATATTAAGCCTTAAAAATCTATTGATTCTATTGAAAACATTCTTAGAGTGCCTTTGTGGCGGATGATAGCTTTGACTCACTGGAAAGTTCTTTCTAGTTGAGGACTGATGTTATCTAGAAAAGTTGCATTTATCTTAAACTTTATTTAGCAGGACACTTGAAAGAGCAAGATATTTTTAAACATCTGCCTTCTTTTCATTATGTGGACTTAAATTATTAAAGCTAGCCACTCGTCTATGATTTTTTGCTTACTCAAGATTGCAGGGCTGTAATTTAGTATGCATTTGAGACTAGGAGGAGTGACCAAGGCTCCATACTTAGCATCTAAGACATTTGTAGGGCAGTAATGGTGATCTGCATTCTGCTCTTGCTGCCAAGAACATTTTACAGCTTTCATCCACAAAAACACAGGAACCATGACAAGTCAGACCACAGGCTCATCTAGCCTAACAGCCTACCTCCAGCAGCAGCAGATGCCCAAGGAGATTAGTCCCCGGAATATTTTCCTGACCCATAACAATTTGTGGCTTAGGGACAGCCCTTGCCAAAGATACTTTTTTTTCTTAACTCTTCTCAATTGAGATATGTTTCATTTGCTCACTTTCCCTGGAACACTAGGAGAATTTTATCAGCAACAACATCTTGTAACACCAAGTCCTACAGCTTCACACAGCTATAAGTGTTATGAAGAATGACCTCCTTGTTTGCTGTGAGCCTCTTTCCCTCATTTGAGGCCCCATAGTTCTGCATTCAAAAAAGCAGTAAACAATAATTCACTATTCACCTTATTCAGGCCACTTAGGATTTTGTAGTCCACTTCCACGTCAGTCCTTGGTCATGTCCAGTCTGAATGTTTTTGTCTGCTTAGTTGTTTCCCATAGGAAAGTTGTTCAAAATCTTTGAAGATCCTTCTTATTCTTCTCTGACCCTTTTTTCATTTCAGTCTAGTCTGAGCAGACCTAATTGTCTTTGATTGCTGACTTTCATCAAGAAAATGAAAATTAGCTGCTATTATCTGCTGCACAGCTAAATATCTAAGAAGAAAGTAGTTCTGCTCCTTTTTCCTGCCTTTCTACAAAGGCATTCAGGTGCCATTGTTGTTATAAAAAATAATTAGTTGCTTTCTAACCAGTATAAAGAAATTTCCAGTTGGTATGTACAACTTCTTCTCAGACATCTGTTCCAGAGGAAGTGAGCTGTTGCCAGTGATAAAACATAATTTACTTTTATTGTGTCTTAAGCTATATATTTTACTTTCTTTGCAATATTGTAATCAATATTAAAATAAAAAATAACACAGTAAGCCAATACACAAGAAAAATATTATTAAATCTCTAATATTTTAGTCTGTAGTTCAGCAGAAATTAATGGTTAATGATTAATTATGATTGTAACTCATAAGTTTAAAGATTCTGCATCAGGATACCATAAAAAAGAAGGCCATGAATATCTCCCTTATGAATTTTCAAAGAAGACCAACTTCCCTCTCCTACCTTAGGAACACAGAGAACATCTGCATCAGAAGCACCAGGGGGCTGGCTCTGGAATATCCCTTATGCAGCCAAGGCTAAGGGCCAGGGACCAGGTAGTGGTGGGACTGGAGGCACTGTGTTGGGTGTTTTGCTGCTCTTCTGCACTGCCTCCAAGAGGGCCACGGGTACAACTCATCAGCTTGGATTCCACTCTGGGGACCAGATGCTGAAAACTAGTGATGGTGAAGTTAGCAACTGAGAAGTTTTAACATATTTCAGTGCCCGAGTTCCTTTTTGGATTTAGCTCTCTCTTCGCATGTACAGCACAGGGTAACAGTTACCACATTCATCAATAGAAGCTTTGATGTATCTCATGCAGCCTGCTTAGCAAAGGATGGGGAGGGGGATGTTGGCTGGCCTTGAAGCCTTTTGAACTATTTCCATGCTTAACTCTCTTTTTTGTAAATGGTCCAGATATGAAGCATCACAAAAAAATACAAAGAGCTGCATTATCACAAGAGGGGGAAAAAAAATTAACAATTTATTATTTCATCAAATGATAGATGTTGGAAATCAAAGAACAGGCTTGGTTTTGAACAATGTTAACGTTCTCTCTCCCTCTGATATTGCCTTTAAATGTCGATATATCACATCTCTGAGGAGAAGGTGGTATTAAAGCCGCTGGTAGTGATTATTGGATAAAGGTTGCAATTGTGTGCTTACTTCCCTTTCCCTCCCTGAAAAGGGTCTGATTGTTAAAACATTCTCTGAAGAAGCTGTTTCAAGATTTTCTGCTATGCTAGACTTCATCCTTGGTGATTAGCAGCCTCTTTGCTTTGAAGATTTAGTGCAAGCAAACTATACTTCTGTGACCTTTCATTTACGTTCTGAACTCTCTGAAAATTCTTGCTTGGCACAAAAGAAGCAATTGCACATGCCAGCCTGACAAAAGGAAAGCAGCTTTCTGAAATGGAAAGATATAAATCAGGAAGCGATTCCCCACTCTCTCCTATTTAGATACTCATTTTTCTTTCTCTAGCCCAGAGAATATAATTTATTTTTATAAATTGCCAGTCATAAGTTGCCCTCACAGTTGAGGCTTTTGGCTTGAAACCTGTTTTTAGTTTGTGACTCTAATTTACACTTACTGTTTAGCCTGTCTAGTGACTAGGGACAAGAGCAATTGGCCCCACCAGGCATCAAAAGATAAACTTTTAAGTCTGAGTGACTCACTGACAGACAGCTAATCTGAGCTGGACTCTCTTTATAGGTACAGATTCATTTTCTCCTGACATTTAGACATTTAGAATAGGACAGATGAATTGTCTTATCTCCATTAGCCATGGAGGGACTCTAAGGTGACATGGTCCCACTTAGCATTGAACTTCTGAAGAGTTTTGGTGAAAAGCTTCCTACTTAAAATCTTTCTATTTTTCATCTGTAAAAGTTAATTATGTTAGCACCTTTCCATTCTTTTCTTGCCTCTTCCTTTGAAATGGGAGATTTCTGAAGAAAAATCAATGCTTTCTCACAAGATTTTGTGTTGCCTAGACTGGAAAGCAGGGTGGAGAGGAGTCACAGGTTCAGGCATGGCTCTTGCATCTCAAAAAGTACAAATAGCAGGTCATGGCCACAGACTTTAATGGAAATAATATTCTGAAACATGATGCATCACAATGATACTTTCAGGATTGTCCCAGGAAAGACTGCAGCGCTCCAGAAAAACATCCCTGATGGTTGAGAAGAAATCCATGCTCTTAATTTTTGGAAGCCTTAAAAAGTTCATTAGTAAAATCTTTATCCCTTTGATTTACTGAGGTCAGAAACTTGACCTAACACCAGTTTTAGCAGTTATTGAAATTAGATTCCTTATTTCCAGTATGCAGTTTTTGAGTAGGTAGGGATGAATTACCTGACTAGAATGAGCTTACCTCTTGCCACAGATACAGCATGTCTAGCCTTCTGATTGGGAAGATGTTCCACAATCATCTTTCTTTTGGCAAAGCTATGTTCATGGCAAAATATTTACAATTACTTTGCTTTTCTAAGGCCTTGCTCATATACCATAAGAGGACATGTACATTCCTTTCTGGTGGCTTTGCGCAGTTGTTAGTTAATGATTCTTCCTATTAAACTGCATACATCTTGTTTCCAATCCCCAGTGTTGGGATGAAGTTAACTTTTCACAAGTTCTTTTCAAAATAGTTTTCTTTTCTTTCCTGTCTGCTGTTTTTTCAAATAGTTCAAAACTGCTGGGTGATATACTTCTTGTAGTCTGTGTTTTTCCTTACAGGGAACCAGCAGAATCCTACAGTTACTAAGTTTCTTTGACATTATTCATAAACAGATAAATCAAATCATAGGATCACAGAATGTTAGGGAGTGGAAGGGATCTCCAGAGATCATCAAATCCACCCCCCCTGAAAATGCAGGATCACCTAGGGCAGGCTGCACAGGCATGTATCCAGACAGGTCTTGAAAGTCTCCAGAGAAGGAAAGCACAACCTCTCTGGGCAGCCTGTTCCAGATCTGTCACCCTTAATTATCTCTTCATGTTGAGGTGGAACCTCTTGTATCCTAGCTTGTGTCTGTTGCCCCTTGTTATATCACAGGACACCACTGAAAACAGACTGGAACCTTTTCCTTGACACCCATCCTTCAGATATTCATACACATTAATGAGATCTCCTCTTAGTTTTCTCTTTCCTAGACTAAACAGCCCAGGTCTCTCAGCCTTTCTTCATAAGATAGGTGTTCCAGTCCCTTAATCATCCTCTTAGCCCTCCGTTGGATACTCTCTAGTCCCTGTCCCCCTTGAACTGGGGACCCCAGAACTGGATGCAGTACTCCAGATGCGGTCTTACTAGGGCAGAGTAGAGGGTGAGAAGAACCTCCCTCGACCTGCTGAACACACTCTTTTTAATGTACTTTGGGGTACCATTTGGCTTCTTGACCTCAAGGGCATATTGCTGCCCCATGGATAATTTATTGTTCACCTGGATTCTAAGGTCCTTTGCCATGGAGCTGCTTTCCAGTGGGTCAACCCCTAATCTGTACTAGTGCCTGGTGTTCATCATCCTCAGGTGCAGACTCCACTTGTTGAACCTCATTAGGTTCCCCTTTGCCCAGCTCTCCAGTCTGTCGAAGCCTTGCTCAATGGCCACATGTTCCAGTGTATCAGCCAATCCTTCTGGTTTGATGTCATCAGCAAACTTGCTGAGGGTACAATCTATGCCCTTATCCAGATCATTGGTGAAGATGTTGAATAAGGCTGAACCCAGTACGGACCCCTGGGGAACACCACTAGTTACAGGTCTCCAGCTGTATTCCAGATCATGATACTCTGAGCTCTGTTCTTCAGCCAGTTCACAATCCCTCCCACTGTCCACTCTTCTAACTACACTTCCTATGAGGATGTTATGGAGGATAGTGTCAAAAACCTTGGAAAAATCAAGGTAGACAACATCCATTGTTCTCCTAGTAAAGTTAATGAGTTTCTTTGACACTATTCATGAGCAGATAGATGAAATAAATTAACTCCATCTGATTTTCATCTAACTGCAATAACTGCCATAAACTAACTCAAAGTATTTCTAAACAATACAGAGAGTGAAATTACTGAAGTTCACATGTCTGTTGTTTACCTCCATCATGGAAATTAGTTTAACTGGTCTGGATGAATCCTGATACAACTAATGCGTGAGAACATTTTGAGTGGCTGGTTGGTGTGGTTTGATAGCTAAGAGGCCTTCCTCTCAAGTACCAGATGTCTTTTCTCTCCTCAAACTTCACTCTCACACAATTAAATGCTGTGGCATGAAAATTCTGGTCCAGGGGGAAATGCTAGCTCCTGATGTTGCAAGTGATGCAGAAACTGCTTTGGCCAGAGTGAGAGCTCTGGGGAACAACACTTCACCTGGTAAGGTGAACAAAAAAAAGAGAATTTTTACAAAACAAACCTAACAGATTGAACTGGGAGAAAGAGAAGATGGGGGCAGAATTGACAGAAATGGAGTGACATAGAAAGAAAATTAAGAGAATGGGCTAAAGAGAGGGAATGGTGAGAATATTGCTGCGAAGTATCTGGAAGATGTCTCAGAGGGAAAAGATGGAGAACGAAAATACACACGAATAAAAGAGATTAAGCCTCCTGTTCTGAGTTTCATGCAGCATGATGAAAGCTTTTATTTATTGCATACTCTGGCACCGCTTAAATAAGTCTGAGCTGGTTCCATTGACATCATTCCTTTTCCATGTAACAATCTTCAAATTAAAAAAGAAAAAAAAAAGTCAAAAAATGTCAGATGACTTCCCTGGAATTCATAGGATGTGCAGCCATGTAAACTGAGAGGAGAATTTAGTGAAGTAAGCTGAGTGCCACCAGTAATAATTTATTTTGGGATTAGTCTTGCAAAGGCATAGATTTGTTCGGAGTAAACGTGAAAATCTTTCTTTGTGGTGTTGCTTTCACCACCCTAAGAGGTATATTTTCCTGAAAAGCACTGAAATACATTTTTAAAAGCCCAAGTGTGACAAATTTTACTATGTTAGTAAAGCAATATAATACATACTTAGTAAATACATATGATCAGTTCTCACTCAGCTAGCTGTATGCACTCGTATTTTGAGAATATGCTCATATTTTTAAGATATAATCTACTTTTTTCTTCACATTAAAAAAAAAAAAATACTACTCATGAAAGTTTTTTCATGTGTGCTTTTCCCATATTTTTCTTTCAGGATCAATAGTGCCCTGAGGGTTACTATGCTCCATTTGTCTTTCTTGCTGAAGGTTATTGCAGGTCCTAGAGACGGTCTCTCTGAAGTGGGAACAAAGGCAATACTTGAGCATATCCCTTCTAATTGAAACAAAACAGTGGGAAAGAAAATTCCAGACTCTGGGACTGGGGTGAGAGGTTGGAGTGTAGGAAGAGTGTAAACTTCTCTTTATATTATTTGATACGCAGAGCAGAGATAAATAAGGCGCAGTTATTGCTCAACAGATGGATTCTGAGCTAAGCCGTTATCAATCCAATCATCATTGCATTAATGAAGTGGGATGAAGAGTTTGCCCTGCAAAAAGTGGCATAAGTCCTACCCTTTCCCCAGTTTGATAACAATTTCCTTTCTTGATTTTCTTTTATTGCACCGTGCCTATTATTAGATGCCAAAAGTTCAGCGGATTTGGCAGACTGCTACTATCATGTGGCAGCCCCCTTTGGTGCGCAGTAGATACGTTGTGGGTTTACATTGTGTATCTCCTTTCCACATGCTTGAATCAGAGCACTCTTTTTATCCTGTACAATGCTGAAACATTGCCACAAGCTGCAGCTGGAGCTGTAAAGAACACCATAGGTTTGAAGGCCAGGCCTCAGAACGACTTTAATGGACAACAAGGCAAAACTTTCAAAAGAAAGGAAGAAAACAAAATGACAACAAGCACAGCAGGCTACTTTCTTCCATTTAGCAGAAGAGGAGGTTCCAAGTGGCACTGCAGATTTCACTTACTAGCTGGCTGTAGTAGTTTGCCAACTGCAAGCCCCTTTAATACCTCCAATGTGACTATTAAAAGTTTTATTCAGAATATGTCAGATTCTATTATTGTAAAAGAAGATTAAATCAGTTGTTCTCCAGACCCTGCATGGAGGGATGATTCAGCTGTTTGCAGCAAAGTAGCAAATCACATCCATTAACTCTAAAATCTTCAAGTAAGGGATCATCCATCCTACATTGTATCTGTTTAAGTAAAAATAATGAAAGAAAGCATTAGGAAAACTGTAAAATCAATCATTATGTTTAATAATAGAAGTACTTAATAAAATCAGGGCAGGAAGTGTTTAAATCTTTTTCTGAAAGACAAGGATTATATTTATACTTTAAATGAGGTTGACAGACAAATCCAGTTTTGGCCATGGATAGATTCTTATATATTCTACTTTCATTTGGAGAACAAGATATTTTGTGTCAGAAGTACTATCATATGTGACTGGAATCCTCTATTTTCCCTTCAATAGCTTTTTTTTTTTTTTTAATTTAATCTTTCTGAAGATTAAAAGCAAATCTGTTTGCAGCTTTCTTATACCAGAAGAAGATTTTTGGGGAATGTGCTTTTAAGTAAGTGGAAGAGTTGCTAGTCTTTACTCTGTGTTCTCATTACACCTTAGTAAATTAACCTGGAGAAGAGGAGACTGAGAGGTGACCTCATTAATGTTTATAAGTATGTAAAGGATGAATGCCAAGAGGATGAAGCCAGGCTCTTCTTGGTGATGCCCAGTGACAGGACAAGGGGCAATGGAAGTTGAGGCATAGCAAGTTGCATGGAAACATGAGGAAATTTGTTATCACTGTGAGGGTGAAGGAAAACTGGAACAGGCTGCCTGGGGGTGTTGTGGACTCTCTCTCTCTGGAGATATTCAAAACCCACCTGGAAGCGTTCCTGTGTGATCTGGTATAGGTGATCCTGCTCTGGCAGGGGGGTTGGACAAGATGATCTTTTGAGGTCCCTTCCAATTCCTAGGGTTCTGTGATTTTGTGATTCTGTGAAATTCAGCTTTCTGTAGTGGTAATCTATTAATGAGTAGGTTGGCCTTTCTCCTCAATTTCATGCTTTCTAGAGGAACACAACCACTTAAAGAGAGACTACTAACTTGAATACAGTCTGAAGGTGTAGAAAATTTGAAGATGAAAAGCCTAAAGTAAAATCTAATGCTATTGTTAAAATCATAATACAATGTTGAAAGTTGCCCCTGAGCTCTCCAAATGATTGAGTCATCTTGACTCAGCAAAACCTTAAGTGTCATGTGCATTTGAGCAGGGCAAATATTCCTGCAATGGAAATTAGTTTGTCAGGTCTATTTTTGAGATATTTGTGTTGTGTAACTCAGTTGTACCATTACAGATGTTCACAAAGAAAAGATCTGGGTAGGTAAGTACGAAACAGCAGGTATAATTTTTCCTGACTTCCCTCCCCCCCCCCCCCCCCCCCCCCCCCCAATCCTGTTTGTCCTGGACGTACACAGAACTTCCTGCAGTAAAAACTGTTACAAAATAATCACTTCTACCATCTGTCACAGTAGCAAATGTTTCTCTCTTTTTTCCTTTAGTAGAAATTTGTTTGAGAGCCCATGCCTCTGATGCACTGGTAGCTTTCAACAGTGAAGCTGAAGGAAGTCTCATTTTGAATGGTTGCAGTCAGGACATAATCTCTGGAAGGACAGCCTGAGAAGATGATGGAGTAGACTTTAAATTAGCATTGCCCTTTGTAACACCATGCATGAGATCAGAAGCTGGCCTGCAGACTAAGGAACACATGGCCTCTTTTGTTAGGAGCTGCTCAGCCCAGAGTTAAGGTAACACAGACAATAGAAGGGAAGAATTCAAGAGAAAAGGGAGGGGTAGAGAGATGTCACAGTAAAGTCAAAATGTGTCCCACTGCTCCCTCCTATAATATGGCATGACTGGGCAATGCAGTGGAGTCTAGAGTCTGCCTGGAGATGTGCCTGAAGAAGTTGGACCTGAAACATTAATTTTCACAGCAGAAAAGGATCTCACTCAAGCAGCAAAATGCTAGGGACCTTACTTCATTTTTATTAGTTGCTACAAGGGAGATGCAAAGGATAACGTGACCCTTCTCCTCACACCTAATGGCACCTTTTTTTTTTTCTCCCCCAGTGGTTGAAATATAATTCTGAAAGTGAATTTTCTTCTCTCTCTGCCTAGAAAGAACTGGAGAGTAGGTTCCAAGGTGATAAAATAAATGCAGATTGCTATTCACGAAAGAGCTGAAGAACATCAGGGTACCCCTGGCAGAAGACTGAAACAGCAAAAAGAATGCCATAAAACTCTGAAGGAGATGTGGAGTCACTTTCCAAAGGGAAGTAACCATCTTTTGTTTTTCTCCTGCTTTATGAAATGAAAGAACTTAAAACTCCACGTTTCTGCATTCCCTCCCTTCAAGTCACTCAAAGTCTTGTAGTCACTGCAGACACTCTGTAGGCAGGGAGGTCTAGACCAGTAAGGTAGCCAAAACTACTGTGAAGTATTTAATAATTATGGATCATGCTGGAAAAAAATTAGTTGAATTTATTAAAATATAATGAAGTCCTAAGGAGATCAGAGAGAACAGAGAAATGGATATTAAGGGAAAATCATTAGTTCAAAGCAGTTGTTAAGAAAGTTAGTTTTCTTATCTCCTAAGTTTCAGTCCAAGGTCAGTTGCATGCAGGCTGGCCAGGAACAGAAAAGAGAGGCAGAACAGACAGACTGTAAGTTCTTAAAAGCAACATTCTGCTGATCTACCAATGAAATTAATTTAGAATTATCTTTGGTTTTCCTTTTTACACCAAAGCATGCATCTAGAATATTCTGTAGCTTGTCTTTTCTTAAAGGCACAGCCTAAAAGTGTCACATCAACCCCACTGAGATTTCAATAAATGCATTAAATATCAGAGCTGAAAGACTCATGCAAAGCTTGTGTTGCAAAAATCTTCAACAAAATTGAAGAATTTGTCTTAGAAAAATTGTAGCTCACCTTGATAAAAGTTAAACAGAAAACGGCGTTCAGGAAGTCAGGAAAAAGACAACAAAATAATAGAATTGGTTGCTCTGTGAATTGTGCTGTAACAGATTAATAAGCAATGTCAGCACCTATCTGAGTATCTATCAAAGCCCTTCAAAGACCCCAGAATAAAGAGTCAGCCTAAACAATTTCCAGAAACTGAAATTCCCTTGTATAATGATCTGACTTGCCATCGGACTCTACAGAAGCCCAGCCAAAACCAGAGTAGAATCTGATGTTTATATTGTGTGGTATCTCTTTGACTTCACTATGAATTAGTCGTCATTTTTTAATTTCAGAGCAAGCTCAGCTATGCTCAGACAGTAATGTGAAACATATTGAGGGCAAAACCTGCATGAATTTAACAAGCGTAGGAGCTATCTAGGCAGCGTGGAGCCCTGAATTATAAGTACAGTACATCGTATATTGTTCTCTTGATTTATTTGAACTCTAGTGTTTTTATTGTTAGTATTGCTCCTTTGAAAGAGTAATTGCTTGCTTGCTAATGCAGAAAATGTAAATTGAATATCAGTGAGAGATGTGAAATTAATAATGCATTTGATTAGTTCCCTATGTGACATTGTTTCAGTATTTGAAATATTTACTATTTGTGTCTTTGAAAGGGGCATGCCTCAGCAATATTACAGATATTGAACTAACATTGTGTTTTGCTGGCAATAACTACCAAATTTTCCAAGGGTCCTCTCTGGTAATTGCAACATTTCTTATTCTGGCATCTCACTAGCCAAGCTGCTATTTTTTAAATGCTATCATCTGATTAATTACAGAAATGTGGAGGCAAAAGATCTGCTAGTCAGCCAATAGAAATATTAAAAGATAATGAACTGTAAGCATGGATTTTCTGAATATCAATATTCTGTGATATATTCAATGAATATCAATATCTCATGTGCTGGAGTACAGGATTTTGGGAACAATCTATGTAGGACAGAAACAGCAGCTAAAGATGAAATGAAGGAGATGAAGGCGAGACAGAAGGACTAGCAAAGGAATTTCCCAAGACAAAGCTCGAAGAGAGAAGCTCAGGATAGTAGGAAGTGCCTGGGAGACTCAGCATCGCTTTTTAGTCACCCCTTCTACAAGAAGATGGTCTCAATAAAGCTGCTCCTGAAGGTCACCAAGAGGTGATTTCCAGCCAGATCAAATCTCCCTCAAACTGTTGATCTAGGAGGTAGCTGTAGGTCACAGACATGTTCCACAGTGGTGCTTTCAGCACAGGTCCTTCTGGTTCATCTTTTGTCGAAATGCAGTCTAGTCCTTTTGAAATCACTGGGACATTTCTGCCTTCGGGTTTGGAGACATGGAGTGAGAACAGCAATTTTTTCAGGTTTGTTTCCTTTCCTCAGACACAGTTGGACACAGAGGTATGCAAAAGGATATGTTTATGTCTAGTGATCTTGTCAGAACTGCTTACTCAGGTCTAGCTCTCCTTTCTCCTCAGTTAGCCCCAACTGCCCTTCCGTGAGACAAGAACTTGTGGCGACCAAATGCACATAGAAGACAACATATGCAAAGCTACATCATTCCTCAGTGTAACCTCACTGACAAAAGAGAATCATCTGTGAGCAGTGGACAGTTGAGATGAAATTCTGGCCTTTCTGAGATGGCAAAATCCCTGGTGAATACGTGGAGCCAGAATCTTTCATCCTTGTGTTCTGTTATGGGAGAATTGTGTAAAGAGAATGAATTTACTGACACAGAGGTCAGAGCAGGTCTTTGTGTAATAAAAGTCCAAATTAAGAAATAAAAGGGATAGGAAAGATTCCCTTTTAAAAATTATTTTTTATTTCCTCATTATTTTTATTTTTAACTGAACTGGCAATTTAATAAACCAGCTCATGTAGGTTTAAGAAAAGAATCTATACTAAATACAGTGCATCTCATTTTTCAATCATAAATTGGGCAATTTTCTGTCAGAAGATGCTAAAAATACATGTCAGATAAAATGAAGCAAACCTCCAGAAGTCTGGAAACAATTGTTAGCATACAGAGCTGTGTTTATTAAAGTATTTTCTTATACTTGTCTGGAGTGCTAGTATGTATAATAGTCATTCATTGAACAATAAAGAATTTCGTTAACAACTTTTGTTAAATTGAAACAATGTGCCTATAAAAAAGAATTTGCTCACTCAGTCAAAAAAATACAAACAAACACTTCCAGAAACTGGCACTTCAGTCATGCTTGGGAGTTTAAGGCTTGGAAACCATTGCTAGCATCTTTACCAGCAATGCGTTGCTTTGCTTTTCAGGGTGAAGAACTGATTTGCACTGATTTTCATTACCTATGGTATACTTACAAGGGAGTACTGAATGTGAACATCTTCAGCAGAACCAGATCAGTATCTGAAGACTGTGGCAAAAAGTATGGAAACTTTTGTCATTGTTATAGAGCATAATTTGTTGTTTCATGTAATCAGCTGTGTATCTTTTATTTTCTTCCCCTTCCCACCCACCCCCCACTTTTCTTTGAACAATGTGGCACAAATGCAAACAAAGAATATGGAAATATAATCTCTTGTCTATCTGCCATTAAAATAACAAGCCCTTGGAAAAAAAATATTTGAAAGAAACCTGAGAGTGTTAAAAAGTTAAAAGGGAAGTTTTGTCAGGGCAGATCAAGCATTGTTACATCTTGCTTTACCAAGAGGTCTGTAGCCTGTTCAGAGAGATCTGCTGTCTTTCAAGTTATCATCTTCTGTTATCTCTTCTTCCATTAAAATTAAATGGTAACATTGACATCTTGAAAGAAGAAACAGAAATTCTTAGCTTGCCTATTCTGTGTCTTCTGAAGACAGTAAACTTGCATGAGAAGCGCAAAGAGTGTTTATGGACCTTCTCTGAATACGCTCAATAATTTCAGGCAAGAATGGAAGAGAATTTTAATGTCACAGTACAGAAAGATGGACTTGTCCAAACTGAATGACAAGCACTAAATGCTGTTTGCAGAAATTGGCACTGTTTGATCAACATAACAGCAATCTAAGTTTCTTAAGAATAGCTTTAAACAGAGACCAGACACTACAATAAAGCAAACTAATGCTAGCAGAACAGAAACTGATGTCAACAGAAGCAGAGCTGCATGCATTTATTTGAAACTGCAGAGATCTGCGAGGCCAGGAGTTAAGAAAGAGAATTTCTTGAAAATGGCAACAACAAAGAGAGCTACAGTCATGAAGAGGGTAGATTTTGTAACTTATCAGAAATGGGACTCTGTTCTGTCCACTGATTTTCTTTGCAAACTGCATTACAGTGTAATGGATCAAAGTTTCTGCTGCACTGTAGCTTCACTCACCCAGAAATATGGGGGTCACTTCTATGCCAGCACAAGTCTCAACTACTGCAGAGCCAAGAGCTGCTCTAAAGCCTGACAACTTCCAAAAGCTTTTCAGGAGCAAGGCTGATTGCAGCAAAATGTGCCTCCTCCTCTGTGTAACAATGTGGGTCCAGTATTGTGACTGAGATCAGTTTTAATTTCAGTAACATAAATACAATTCAGAAAGGGCATCAGTCTTTCTGAGCATCTAGACTGCTCAAAAAGATGTGTCTCTACTACAGTAAATCATTGTGCCAGTGAATGAGTGATCCCAGAGGAAAAAGTGAAGGAAACAATGCTGCCTTCTGCACACAACACATACCTCTCTCATAAAAAACCCATACTTCTGCAGAGCTTAAGGTTCTGCATATCTTTTAGTACACTGCCAAGTATTTATTACCTTTTAAGCACTTTTGGCTCAAGAGTTTAAAAAGTGTTTTCACTCTTCTTCTGTAACTTAATTAGTACATATAAATGTTGCCTTAACAACCCTGAAGCTCGAAGTCTGCTCATCCCCAGAACAGGTACCACTTACTCACAAATGCTGTGTTTCTTTCCACATTGCCAGACCAATAAATCTGAGCTGTTGCTCAGAGTACTTCTAGGGGTGAAAAGACAGTTTAATCTTCATGTCCATTCAATTTTTGGTCTCTTTACAAGAGACTGCCAAAAAAAGTTGCCAATTAGTGCTAATGGTAGAGAAGGTTTTTGTGATGTGCGCCCTTGCTCACTGAAAATTGGATTACAACCATCAAACTCATTTCCTATGCTGCTGATATATTTTATTCTGGTCACCAACACTTTTGCAGTTAGCCTTTTAAAAAATGGTATCTGATCACACACAAAGAGAACAGAGGTTGAAGAATTGTTGTGTTTCATCCCCTTTTCTCTCAGTTTGCTTGATACATTTAGGGGGGTTATGTTAGTTAAGTTTTCTCAACCACAATACACAAAAAACCAAAATAAGACTTCAAGAGCCTTTCGGTTCTCATGTGGTTATGTAATAACACATTAATATAAAGGATTTCCATTTTTAGACATCAAACCCCTGACAGATGTTTTTGGATCTAGTTGCATTCAGTTAGTCTCCATTATTATGGCACACTTTGATCTGGAGAATTCCTTGTCTGTGATCAAATGTAAAATGAATTCAGATTCATTTCCTTTCATCTCATGTGAGCAAGACGTGTGAACCATTTACTTAGCCCTGTGACTCTGTGTGATGAGTATTGTCTTTTCCACTGGTTCCTGGTGGGATTTTTTTCTTCCTCTGCTAGACGAACCAAGTCCTTTATATGATCTTACAAAAGACACCGGCAGAATGTCACTTCACATTTGTCAAGAGCAAGTCCCACAATCTCTTTAACAAGTGATGTTTTACAATGTCTTGCAAGAGATTTTTGCAAACTGATGTTAATTAGCTCAAAAAAAAAAAAAAAAGAAAAAGAAAAAAGATAGCAATTAAGGCATCAAAACTATCTTTGGAAAATCTGAAAGGTTTTATTCAACCCTGAACACTTAGATATTAGGAAGGATAACACTACAAAAGACTCCTTAACTCATCTTTTTATAGCTAAGCGTTGTGCTAATCAGTCAAGAAAGATTACCCTTGTTTAGGAGTCTTTTCTGCAACTATTAAGGCTCAACAGAGTGTGCTGAAAGAGATTTGCAGTAATATTAGTTTCTTTGTTTTCACAGTTTTGTACCATATCATTATTGTAGCTACATGTCTTTTCTATACCAGTATTTTGTTACTACAAGGAACATAGAAAAGACAAATAGATGCAACATAAATACTCTTCCCCTCACACACACAGCAGCAGCCTAAAATAAAGTGTCACTGTGTGCATTGAACATCACATGTCAACCATTCAGATTTTGAACTCCCAAACTGCATAATCTTTTCTGTAACCTATGAGAACAACCAATGCTCATATCAGGTTTGAAGAACAGGTTTTTAAATACTTATTTTTGTACATGTGATTTTCTTTAACCATTTATTTGCAAACTATTTTATAGCTGACTCTTATACCTTAGGCCAACATATTTAAAAGTGGGATACTATCATGGACTGCAATCCCACAAGCATACAATAGTGCATGTAACTTCAGCAATTTAAATACATGCTTACACATCTAAAAGGATGTTTGCATAGCACTTGTAGGAGAGACATCTTTAGACAGAACAGGATAGTTTTAAATTTGTGGCCCTAGGTCCTGAATTCCTAGTTCTGAACTCCTGCTAGCAGTTCAGCTTCAGCCAAGATTCATCTCAGTATCCAAAACTGAGCCTGGCACTGTACAACACCTCTATCATTGTGGACATCTCCAGGAGTTTCTGTTCTGTCCTGCTGGGATTTGTTTTGCTTATGAGGTTTTCAGCCTTCTCTGACACAAGGAGTCAGCCCAGCTCCCATTTCCTCACTGTTACCTTGAAACGTGTGCTCTGCCAAAGCTGTAGAGAAGGCCTCCATGCCTGACTGTCCCCAGGCACTCTCATGCCCCTGGTTCGTGCTCAGAGTATGGATGACTCTCCGTTTGAGCTGGCACTCTTAAACTGAGGTTGAGATGACACTTTCTTATTTTGCACTTCTAGGATTGGAGATAGGACAATAGGGCAAATACCAGTACAAAAATAGAGTCCAATTTCAACTTTAAGACACATTCTTTTTGTCCAAATTATTGACTTAGAAGTGTGAAATAAAACCTTGCTAAAAGCAGAAGTTGCGTACTTAAACATCTGCGCAATGTTTAGTTTCAGTTTAACTCCCAAACCCTGGTTATGATAATGGTGGTTGTTTTTATTGTCAGCTTGGTGTGTTTGAACCACTTCTTCAGAGAAAGCTACTTTAATGTCATATTAGATTGAAGGTTAGGAAGAAGAAGCAAAGTTTATTAAATTCAGTCCCTTTGGTTGCTTGGAAAGATGTGTGCTTGGAAAGCAGGAACAAACTACACTTCCAGTGTAAGGGAGAAGAGACAGCAAGTATGCAGGATCAGGCCAAGTTTTGATAATCTCCTGGTTTTCAAAACCGATTTTTAAAAATACAACATGAAAGAGATGGTAAAATCACCTTTTATATCTGCTAAGGCCCCAGAAAGCACCCACAGTCCTCATTGGTGCTCAGCTGATGTGGAAGTTGATCAAGTCATGGTGTCCCTTGCAAATGTATGGGCTTCCAGCATGTGTCCAAGGCAAAACTGCATTTTCACTTTCTTACTACTTTATACAATTTTCTCCTGTTTTGGCAGGAATGCCACTCCCCAAGCTAAGCTTTTGGAGGGAACACTGAAGAGCACACGTTATATTGTAGGGTAGCATGAAGACATTATTGATGGCAATATTTAAAGATAAAGGAATAAAATGATCCATGTAGTATGACCTGAAGCTCTTCTCGGCACATGACATAAATACCTTTCATAATCCCTTTTTTTCTTCAGTCATATGAGCTGGCATAGATGTCAAAATCATGCTGGTAAAACCTGATCATCACAATTATCTTTTTAACCATTTTCAGCTGGAATGCAAATTTTTCATGTGCAACACATTTTGTACTTTCTAACTGGCTGAAAGTCCTTGGCAAATTTTATTCTTCAAACTTTTTCTGTCTCTGGGATGGTGTTTGCAAGTCAATTATTATTAATAGTGGTTCTATACTGCCTCTGGATGGCAGTAAAGAGGCTGATATTAGAGGGATTTTTTTTCACAGGGGATATTTGTATGCCACTTCTGTTGTACACTATGTCAAGCACTTTGACTTCTGAGATGTAACAGTTCTGGGATAATAGGAAGAAAGGGAATCTCAGTCTCAAATTCAAATGTTTCATTCCTCAAGAAATATTTGTGACCTCAATTTTCTCTCAGTAAATCACAACCTTTCTTGCTGGCACACAGTTCTGCAGGTTATGGCCAAATACTTCAATGCCATTTGAAATAATTTAAATGTCACACATGCTTTCTACAGCAGTACATATAGAGAATAAATAGAAACAATCTGGAAATTAAGCCCTAAAAAGGTGTGTGTGCCTTCTGCATCTCACTGCTTAGATAACCGATGACACGTTTCAACACGCAAATTAGAGGTCCAAAAGATACAATGATTTCAATTAAAAATGAATTCTGCATTTTGAATAGCATTACATCTGGAGAAATGAATACACAAAGGCTGCTTTGCAGCTGTGGAAAAGATTGCAAATACTTTTTGTTCTGCCAACAACGGCCAGCGAGAAAGGGCATGCAACCCTACAGTTTGCTGTTCTGTATGGCCACAGTTACATTTTCTGTACGTAACAGGAAAGCGTTTTGCCCTTGTAGACAAATTTCATTCAGAATAGTAGGGCCCACAGAGGGCTCATAGTTTCATTGCATAAAGAGTGATAAAAAGAACTGTGGGTCAGGGAGACAAGAAACCCCTTGGTGTTCGAGAGTGTATCGGAATTAGTTTGCTATGTTCTTTCTGTTACAGGATGTTGGGATTTCCCCTTTCCCACATTTAAGGGGACAAAAGAAGTTCAGTAATTGTCAAACGTTACCAGAGCAACCAAGGAAACCCCAAGAGGCTGGCAGGGCTGTTGTGCTGAGCTCATAAACAGGCATGTATGCAACTTCTTCAGAGATGCCCTCAAGAGGCAGTGCCAAAACATGTCATCAAGGGGCATCTTGGACATCTCCCTAAACCTGTGGTGTGCTTGAAGAGATCACGATAGCAGACAAGCATCTTCTATTGCTGTGTTTGAAATGTCTAACAGTAAATCTCTGTAATGGTGTCATCACAGTGTAGTCATCCCAGAAGCAGTTTGGGACCTTGCTTAGTGTCGGTGTTGAACTCATCTCTACCTAGGACCATTTGTCACCATTCTGAAGAGTTTGAATACATCCAAAGAGAATATCTGAGATAAACCTTACTTTTGGTCCAAACAGTATCCAGAACAAGACTTGTCCTCAACTTAGAATTACTGGTAGGTGACCCTTCATTTCTTCAGTCTGTTGGCTTTGCGAGAATTTGCCTTTTGGAAGGAAGACAAATCTGCAGCAACTGGAGTAGGGAGAAATACCTGCAAACTAAAGAAACACTAATTCTTGCAACTCTGCCTACATTACTGTGTAATCCCCATCAGCCACTTATTGGAATCATGGTAAGAAAGTCATGGAAGCAGGATATTTCCTCCATGTCCTTTAGGTCTGGACTGGTTTCACCTAAAATCTTTTACTGTGTGGATGATGGCACTATTATAACTTATTATTAGTGTGCTTTGTCCATCAGCAGGTTTTGAGCACTTCATTTTCAGTTTCAGTTAAATTAAATATTACTCTTTTGACTCTGGCACTCACACACAAAACTGTCTTTCCAGTTGGGGTATTTTCAATTTGCTAAGCAGGTTCTCTATAGTCATCTGTGAAGATTTGTTCATTAGTTGTCAGTGTCTGCATGTAGGAAGAAGTTTTGTTTGGCTACTCAGTGATGTGCAAATCTATAAATAACAGCCTCTGACAATTTCCAGAATTACTTTTTTGATATAAAAGTCAAGTGAATCAAACACATGCAAATGCTATCAGTTACTCATGCTTCTAAGTTTATTTGCTGTTACTGGTTCACCCTGCAAACCTTGCCAGGAGATGTCTTTTGAGTGCAATTGTAGTGGGATCATTAACTTACACCCAATATAATATACTGCAGCTATTCTATTTTCTTTTTCTGCTGCCACAGTATGTGCAGATGCCTTTCATACTGATGGCTTTTATATTGATGCTCCACATTAAGAAGAGGGAAAAAAATAACATATCCTTCTTATTATTCACTTAACATAATGCCACAGGAAAAGCAGGACAAGATATCTTGTGTTTATATGGCAATTATTTTTTTTACCATTGCTCTTATAAAAAAGTGGAAGTTCTACCAAAGTTCCACTTCTTTGTCTGTTTTCCCAGTGTTAGAAGACTCCTGCATATCAGTCCTCAGCATTTCAGTGTCTCTTAACATTTGTCCTTTCCTTCTGGAAGTAGTTACTCTGATAAAAAAATCAAGACAATGAGCTTCCAGGACTGAAGACTCAAGTTTGTTTTATAAGTCAACAACATCTCAGGGTTGGACAACTCAAGAATACTTTTGCATGTGTCTAGTTCTAGGCAAGCAGAAGGGCACTGTTATTCAGGAAAGAAAAAAAGCAGCACACTACGATTCCTGTGTCTAGCAAGCATGACAATTAGACTAGTCTTGGGTATTTTTCAACAGAAGCACTTTAGGATTAAAGGAGCTGTCTTGCTACAGTTTTAATCTTCCACATTTGGAAGGGAAGTAAAACTAACTTTGTACCCATCACACTGGAGCACAGAATTGCAACCATTAAAATCACAGGTTTGGATCTGATTGAGGCACATTCTTAGCAAGAATAGCACATGCCTTACATAACCCCTGGCTCATGCAAGGAGGGGTGTGAAAATGGTCTTGCTCAGGTTGGAAGTATGAACTAATATAGCTCTCCAAGGAATTTAAAGCCACATACTTCACTCTCTCTTCACTTTAACACCATTTTGTGGCAGGTGATATAATAACAACGTGTCGATGATTTAGCTAAAGACATTTGTGGGAAAGGCTATGTTCACCTACCATTCAAAGACTCCAACTATGCTAACAGTCTTTTCTTGGGGCCACATAGCATACAAATGGTGAGATGGTAAGAATTTAAATTCATTCTCAAGTTCTGGACAAAGATCAAATACAAAAGCACATTGCATTTGAAGTGCAAGACTTTGACAGTTCAAAATGTGAAGCGCTTGCGTCAGGACATATTTCTTGTCTCTGCTACAGATTTCTAGAGTGAAGCTAAGGGAATCATTTAAAATGTGACATGTTGCAGTGTTTTGATCTCTGAAATGAGGACAGTGACAACTGCTCATCAGGAAGGTTGTGATGATTAATGTGTCATTCAAGCATTTTGAAATCTCAGGATGGAACTTGTTATAAAAATATGCAGTATTATTACTGTTGTGACTGGGCAAATTATTTACTTCCAGGGGATGTCATGGCTATAATTTAGATTCCATTTCATATCTTAAATTTTTGTTTGTGTTGGCTTTTCTTTATTGTCTTGGGCCACAAAATCACATGTCTACCTTACCCCAGAAGTTGGAAGGAAAGCCATTCAGCTGTTATCAGAATATTTCAAAAATTTATTTCTTTCAGCTGTTAGAGAAATTGAGAAGGACTATTTGGCACTTGGCGTCTCATATGCACGTTCAGTAATCACCACTGTGAACTGCTGCTTTGTTGAAAATTGCTTAAGATCCAAATTCAGTTTTCTGAATTTCATAAAGAAGAAATATATTCTCCCCACCTAGGGGTAAGGAGACAACATGCACATATACATGCAGTTAGAGAACTAAAAGTACATGGGCACCTCCTAAAAGGGTAACAGTAAAATAAGTGAAGTACAAATACGTCATGCTAAACCTTTTATACAGTGGATTCCAAACTACAGCTGTTGTGAGAGCCAGCAGTCCTAAATCTTGATTCTCTGACTGCTTTGCTCCAGCTTATCCATATGATCTGCTTCCCTTAGGATTTTCCTTAGAGCGTAAGTATCTTTCAGTCTATGGATGTCTTGGCATTATATTAGTTTTGCTCCATCTTTCCAGAAGTGGAAAGTAAGCATGGCTAGAGCAGGGCTGTGCTTTGATCTCCCTAAATGATGCCTTTTCAGGCACCAGCAACTTTGCCCAACATACAATAGTTTCAAGCTGTCTTCTAGGTTATATTGTGGACCAAGTGTTCTCCCAATCAGCCTCAGTCTTGGGGAGCTCAAAAAGAATATCTAAATATTCTGGCTTTCATGACTTTGCTCCAGACTAACCTAGCTGCACCAGAGAGTCTTGTTTCCACAAACTGTTGTCTAGAACTGTAGTAAGGATAATATTCTCTGTAGATCCATCTTAAATTATGGAAAATTGTATCAGTATGCCACCAATACAGGTGACTAACAGTTTTCCCCCATGTCAATCAGTAAGATTATGCTGTTTATTCCAACTGGAATCTGAGCAAGTGAGCTGAAAAATATTATTCATCCCTGTTGCTGCCATTATGTATTTAATTTCTTATTAGTAATCAAAGCTATCCAAGCTAACTTTGGTGTAAATGGAATCAGGATGTGATTATAGAATGTAATTGTTGTGTTTAAAAGCTACTACAGATAAATTCAGCATGTTTGCTGCCCGAGTGCTGAATGTGACTGCTGAAAACTGGATGAGATTTACATACTGACAGGTGAAATTTGGGGCCCAAATTCTAAAATTTTTATTATTCCCCCCAGCCTGTATTCACAAATTGTTTCCACAAGCTGTAACAATGTACATTCGCTCACTAGCATGATCTTTTGTTCATACGTCATACATCTACTCTTGCTTTGGTAAGACCTTAGGAGAGGAAGGTCAGTCTCAGCAGTAAGGCTGAGTGCTGACACAGATGCACGCAGATTTTCCATGTCTTGATCTTGACAGTTCATGTCAGTCTCTTGATTTGTAGAGATAAAAAATAGACAGACCTGGCTGCTATGTCCTCTTGTAAGAAGTGGGAAAGAACCAGCTAACACACACTTTAAACAATAATACAGGCAGCCATGTCTTTTTTTCTTTTTCTTTTTTTTTTTCTCTAAAGCATCTGTTAGTATAAAGTTCCAAAGTATCAAAATTATTTACTTTCCAGTAATGTAAGAAGTTATGGTAGGTAGGTATGATAGCTTAGAACTGAGATTGTATGAGGCGACCCTTACAGGATCCTGTTACCCTTGTTCACATCTTTACTGGATTCTAGGTTGATTATATATGAAAATCTTCAGATAGAATGCTGCAGACATCTCAGATAGACTACAGAAATAGCAAGTTGTTTTGTGCTTGCTGAAACAAATGTTGCTCACTTAAATGAAAGTTTCTTGGAGCAAAGGCATGGTATGTATGAAAGTGGAATGGCCTTTGCATTCTCCCAGATTTTGGCAAATTATGAACCTCTGAAAACTGAAACTGCACTAGCAGCTTCCACAATTTACAAGCTAGATCTTCTACAGGAATTTGCTTTATTCCCTTGCAGCTTCTGTGCATCCTCACTTCTCCTAAAAGGACAGCAGATGACTCCTTCTGGCACTTGAATTATCACAGTGCAAAATAATAAATAAGTTAGAAAAAGCTATCTCTCTTCTTGTTCTCCTTTTTATTTATTTATTTTTTTAACAGAGAGAAAAAATCTAATAGGAGTTATCTAATTAAATTGGAAAGTGCATAAGGAATTGTCTCCTCACTGCAAGGACATTTTTACCCAGTTTCTACTGCACTAGGCTGTGCAAACCCAGGCAGTCTGGTGTGGGGTGAGACTGTTTGGATCTGCTCCTAGCAACAAGCAGCACTGGCTCAGTATTTACCCAGCAAATTGGATTCAAATTAAATAGTGATATCCTCTGTCACATGTCTCTCTGTAGCAGCAAGCCACTCACATGAGTGCACAGATGGGGAATGTCAGGTCATCCATGTTTCCACCATCTCTGTTACGATTCAAAGGCCTTACAAGTCAACCACAGGTTTTTTATAGCCATTCATAAACCTCTGCATCCAGTGCAGCAGAGCTCATACAAGCTGAGTGGAAAATACTGGGAAAGGTGCCTTAGGCCTCAAACTGCCAGGGATGACAGGGGAATAGTGGAATAGGTTGTCCAGGGAGGTGGTGGAGTCACTGTCCCTGGAGGTGTTCAAGAAACTTGTGGATGTGGCACTATAGGGTGTGGTTTAATGGCCATGGTGACGTTAGGTTGGTGGTTGAACTTGATGATCTTAGAGATATTTTTCCAAGCAAAACAATTCTATGATTCTATGGTTCTATGAAAAAAGCAACCATACACGCCCTTTCTACGTTAGGAACCCTGAAATCAGACATCAGAACAGAGGAAACAGCATCTCTGAAGCAGCAAGAAGTCCCCAGTGGCAGCGCCATTCTGTTTGCCAGTGGCACCTGATACAGAAATGTGGCTCTCTGAAGCACTACCTCTGGGACTCCTCTGAAATTCTTCCTCCTTTCCCTTCCCTCCTTTGTTCTTTCCGGAGACACAAGAGAACTTTCTTCTGACTTTTCAGGCAGCAAAATTGAATTTTGCTTCACAATTCTAAGAAGCTTTGAGCTGTCTTTGAATTCATTCCAGGACAAACAGGACAACAAATAAACATCTAAGATCAGAATTAAGCTAATTCCACTAATTGAGTACTAAGTTACACTTAAAAAGGCAGAATATTTGTAATGGATGCCAGTGTGCATTTATCTCAATACATTTTAACACTACTGGATGTTTATCAAAATCAGCTTTAGTGTATTTATTTGGTGATCATATCTTAAAAATAAAAAGGATTTATAATTTCATCTTTCCTAAGGTGTTGCAAATAATTTTTGTGTATTACATCAGGTCTTATTGTTAATCAAAATGACAACAAAGAGCTCTCTTAAAATAAAGGACGCGCTTTATAATCAACTTTTAGCAGCTTTGGAAGAACATCTTTAAACAAGTGTAAAGTTCTGTTCTGATGTTTCTTTAGGACATGTCATTTGTTCCCGACAATGTTCTATTTTACAGAAGTGTAAAAGGAGTGACAGGTTATTGTCTATGTAATCATGGCTAATTTTTCCTTCAGAACTCCTCTGTGATCTTAAAAGCTTTTAATTTGTCCATAGGCACAGGTTTGTACAAGCCCTGGGAAACATCTGTTTTAACAAATAGTTATAGTAGTGGCTCTCCCTCCCCCACAGAAAAGTTTCATTAGATTTGAAAAGTGGCTTAAGCTGATCTGTGACTTTGACATGTACAAGCACCATCTCAGATGTTCTCATTTTGAACTTGGCATTGCAAAGTGCTGTGACTTTCATGCAAAAATGCTGTGTCCTGGTGTATTTCAGGGTGGGCAGCGTTTCACGAGACACAGTCAGTGCTTTTTTGAACTGGGAATATCTGTGAACTCAGAACTCTGTGGAAAATCTCTCGTGAAATGCTGTGTCACAGTGCTCCAATGCTTAGCTGATAGTTCAATGATATTAGAGGTCAAGAATATAGAAAAAGGTCATCTGTAGGTCCTTGTTCCCAAAATTGATGTTCTCCATTACCCCAACGTGCAGCATACCACAGATACTCCTCTTTGGGAGATATTTTGACTTGCTGGAGCATGTCCAGAAAAGGGCAACAAGGTTGGTGATGGGCTTGGAGCACAAGCCCTATGAGGAGAGATTGAGGGAGCTGGGGTTGCTTAGTCTGGAGAGGAGGAGACTCAGGGGTGACCTTATTGGTCTCTACAACTACCTGAAGGGAGGTTGTAGTGAGGCGGAGGTTGGTCTCTTCTCCCAGGCAACCAGTACCAGAACAAGAGGGCACAGCCTCAGGCTGCGCCAGGGGAGGTTTAGGCTGGAGGTTAGGAGGAAGTTTTACACAGAGAGAGTGATTGCCCACTGGAATGGGCTGCCCGAGGAGGTGGTGGGGTCGCCGTCGCTGGGGGTGTTCAGGGCAAGGCTTGACAGGATGCTTGGTTGCATGGTTTAATTGATTGGGTAGCATTGGATGATAGGTTGGACACAATGATCTCGAGGTCTCTTCCAACCTGGTCTATTCTATTCTATTCTATTCTATTCTATTCTATTCTATTCTATTCTATTCTATTTTTCATTAAAGAGACCCAGACTCTGTTACTGAGAACATCATACACATCATCACAGTTGAAATACATTGTAATGTTTATGTCCTGTCAGGTGTCACACACAACACACATGCTATTCAACACAGATAACTGAAAAAGACTAAAATCAATCATATTAATCAGTAATATTTTTAACTATGTAGTCAGATTAATGGCATCAGAGGAAGCTGTATATCTGTTTTAAAGTATTTCAAACTTTGTGAAAACAAAACATTTTAAAAGGCTATTAAATAGCAATTTTAGAAAAATCTTGACTAAAACTCTGCCTCTGTGTTTCATATTTGACCTAGTAGAATGTCTTTAAAGAGTTCTTTATGTATAATGTTAAGAATTGGAGTTCCTCTTTGTAAGAGCCTGAAACAATTCTATTTAAAAAATTTATAGTGGAAGTAAATTTAGGATAGGTAGCAAGAGTAGGCTTAAATTTTAAACAGTGGCCAATATTTACTGCTTTAGTGAAACTATACCTACTTACCTTGGCTGGCAAATTTGATTCCATTTGTGTTCAAGCAAAACCACATTATTCTTCCAGAAAACATGTGAGTGCTTATAGGACTTTTTCATATCTAATCCAGTCCTGCGTTTCTTGACATTAGTTGCAGAACTGCTGCAAACATTGCTGGGAGCAGCACTGAGCCCATGAAGTTTCTTCTTGTGTGGCAGGATCTCTCCCACTACCCAAATTCCAGAGCAAGGGGTGAGGTCTACAGTAACATCTATTTATAGTACCTGCTGCTCTGAGAAGCACAAGCAGAGAGTGAAATGGGATATAGCTGTCCAGTTAGGTGATCAGGAACCCTTAGAGGAGACAAAAAGCAAGCACCACCTCAGCTGTCAAGAAAGCGATGCAACATGATCTGGCTGTCCAGTGGGCCACCCAAAAAGAGGGGGTGTCTCCTTGCAGTCCTCCTGCACTGCCTGCTCACATAAAAGTCACTTGCACTTGCACATTTCAGCAGCTTTTACTAAAAAGATTAATTCCTACCATTCATTCTTCATCTCCTCTTTATTAAAGTGCTTTTTGGCCTCCTCTAACAGGAGCAGACTTGACCTGCAGGTCAGATTTTGGTACAGCCAAGCCACTACCAAAACTATAGCAACCAAGATAATCTCTCTCCCTGCACTAAAAAAAAAGGCAAGATAAAAGCAGATAAGCAGATAGTAATCAAGCAGATGCTTCATGTCAACATTCAGGAACAATGAACTGTTTCCTCTGCACTTCTTTTTTATAAGATGTGGCTCTCTTTAGGGATTACAATTTAAAAACACAAGCAGTGATATATCACAATGTATTTATTCACATTATGTGAGGATTCTGTGGTAAATGTTCCTCCTCTAGCATGCTGAGAAGAATCTGTTGCAATTGCTGTACGAGTCCTGCAGAATATCTGAGGGAAATGTAAGGTGTGTTCTTCAATTGTGCTTGAGTCATGACCTTATGCACCACCTCAAGCAGACCAAATTACACATAATCCCTTCTGGCTGGATCTCAAAGCTGTTGTTCACTGTCACTGTTTTTAGTTGGACTTATAGCTTAATGTATATAGTGCCTTTCCATATGCTGAGAGAAACATGGCAATACTGCATTTGTTCTGCTTGCTGCTCTCTTTGGTGACGCCAGTCTAGAGGTCCCCTAACATAAATGTTTGCCTTCTTTTATTTCTTGGCATACAGGACAATATCTGAGGGGAGAACAGAAAGTCCTTGGGTTTGGCATGACTGTTGGAATGAGCTGCTCCCAGTAAAAACAGCTGCATGTTACTCCTTTGTCCTGATATCTAAGTACAAAGTGCTTTGAAAATGCCAGCAAGGATTTTCCAAGACAAAAATACCTCTGAGTGTTTTCTAAGATGAGTGCTTATAGCTCCTTCACTTTGCACAAAGGATTTCACCATGAGCATCCTACTTTTCTGCATGTTTACCAGCAGCAAATCAAATAATTTTCAAATGAGAAGGAAGTGTATGCATCAGTTTTAAGTACCTCTGAATCCTGAAATCTGTTTGCTGCATTTAGCCCACTTTGACCTCTAATAAGGAAATTATTCCATGGTCCTGGCTGGCCTCCTGCCTACCTATCCCTGACATATATGGCCAGTGACTCTGGTTTTAGAATAGAATAGAATAGAATAGAATAGAATAGAATAGAATAGAATAGAATAGAATAGAATAGACCAGGTTGGAAGAGAGCCTCAAGATCATTGCGTCCAACTTATTATCCAACCCACCTAACCAACTAAACCATCCAACCAAGCACCCTATCAAGTCTCCTCCTGAACACCTCCAGTGATGGCCACTCCACCACCTCCTCGGGCAGCCCATTCCAATGGGCAATCACTCTCTCTGTGCAGAACTTCCTCCTAACCTCCAGCCTAAACCTCCCCTGGTGCAGCCTGAGCCTGTGTCCTCTTGTTCTGGTGCTGGTTGCCTGGGAGAAGAGAACAACCTCTGCCTGTCTACAGCCTCCCTTAAGGTAGTTGTAGACGGCAATAAGGTCACCCCTGAGTCTCCTCTTCTCCAGGCTAAGCAACTTCCACCGACATTAACCCACCTTACTGGACTTCTGTTAGGTCACCAGGGTAAACACTGCTAGAAAGTAATCTTCCCTCTAATCTCTTGTCAGGCTAATTTCTTGGCAAGAACCCACGTTGGATACATGACATTCGTTCTACTTCTACTTGTAAATCTCTTTTTAAGAAGATATAATATTCCAATTCTCTCACTTTAGGACATTTCCATTTCATTTAAATGTGAACATTTCTGCTGCTACCTCCATTTCTATGGCATCTATTTATAAGAGAAGTTTCTAAACTGGAGACCAGAGTACTTAACACAATGCTACCTAGCACATACTCTAGGCTTTTTTAAAAGATCCAGCATAATTAAAACTTTTTATAGAAGTTTGGTGGTGTGTTTTATATTATGATGCATTACATGAATCTAAAACCACTCTGACAGGAAAATGGATAAACTGCCTGTAGTCAGTGTAACAGGGAGGTGTATAGGTGGAAGCATTTCCCAAAACTAGAAGATTTTTTTTAAGCTAAAAATGGAAAACCAGAGGGAATAAGTTGAGCAAGGCTGAAACAAGATGCTGCATGACACTACATTGACAGGATTGTCTTTTATACATGTATTGAATGGTTCTTATTGTTAATTACTAGACTATAGTATCCTTCCTAATACATTCATATTTGATACATCAAGGGAGAAAAATGCATCTGTTGCCCCGTAGGCTTTCTCCTGTGGTTACAGAGTTCAAATTCTATTTTATCACTTATTCAAAGGAATAACCTGAGTAAGGTAGATTTCTTATTGTCTAATAAGCTGTCAGTCAGTCGTTGTAGCTAATGGTTTTCATCTCTAAGACATTGTGGTAAAGTTACAGATAATTACATTTAATTGTCCTTCTGCAAGGTATTGGGTGTCTGCCTGTAAAATGACAATGAAGAGATATCAGGCAAAACTGGCTAAGTTCACTAGTCATGGGTGGTGCAATTCATAGAAAAGTTTGGTCCTGGGTGTTCTCTAAATGTGGAAGGAGATAATTATTTTCCAAAGAGAAAGGAGATACATCAATAATAGTAGTATTATGCAAGAAACACGAGTTAATGTCTACTGCCAGCTAGATAACGTGCTTGCCATATTTCTGAGTGAGTCTTTTACTATGTCTGAAGTATTATGTAATGCATTGCTGAATGCAGACAAGAGCATATTGTTAGGGCATTCACTGATGCAAGCTATGAGTGTCCAAGCAGACTGTTAAAATCTGTAGGAAAAGTTTCCATGTGTTATCTTTTAGCAACTAGAGAACATAATTCTCCCTAGCCTGCTTTTGAGAAAATTGGGCAAAATGTTTCAAAACCAGAAAGTCTGTATCTAATGGCACAGTATGGGTAAAAGAAAGGGCCCATTTGATACTACACAGCCTTGAGTTAGCTATGAGAACAGTGTGTGTGTGTGTGTATTTGTTAAAAGAGAGTTACATTTATCTGCAAAATCCTTTAAAAACAGAAGTTTAAAGAAGCTTCCCTATTGAAAACAAAATTATATTTTTTTCTCTTAGAAAATGCTCTATAAATAAAAACCTCTTACAGGTATATCTACTGCATTTAAAGATCTGTCTTTGTAGGAATATGTACTGCATAGGTGTCTCAGCAAATGAACTGCAAGAAAGGACCAAAAAAGTGTCATAAACTCTATACATGAAAATATTGTTTAGAAAAGGCCAATAACAGAGCAAATGACATTACTTCATAAAAACAAACAAACTGAGTTACATATTTTACAGCAGCATCTTCTTACTGCAGTGCATGGAGCAGTGCGTGAGGAAGAGGAGTGGCGTGGTTGCTTATGGCAGTCTGTTAGAGAAATTTGCAAGCACAGGCAGTATGTACACACAGGTCCACTAAGTCTCATGACAGAAGGGTGGGATGATGAGCATTTGACAGCATCTCTACACCAATTCTACACAGCAAATTATAGGCTTCTAAAAAGCCCTTAGGAAACTAAGCAAACAACACTGATATGTATAGCGACTTAAACTCAGATATTTTTGAGTCACCATAATGAGTTAAATGATCTGTGCAATGACTCACTAAATTGCATGTGAAAGAGGAATGGTGTTTTCCTCTATTTAGCATTAATTTTTCTCATAAGGTTGATTTGCTGTTTATGAAAAGCCTGACTGATGGTACCACCTGCTAACTTGGGATCAGATTATTTCCTTCTACCACCTGCTGTAGGGAATAGAGCTGGGATTTAGCTGGTGTTTTTTACATACTGGTGACAAGACTGTAGCTGTTTCTGTAAACTGTATTTTAATCCAGGGGGTTCCCTGGGAATATTCTGCTAATTTTAGGTAGTTCAAAATGCTGCCATTATGAACTTGAACATTCAGAATCTGATGACTCAGGTTTTTTGAATCTTATTTTCCTTATTCATAATTTACTTTGGCTCCCTGTCAAATCCAAATACAGAATTTACTTTAGATCTTTTACTTTTTAATTCAGTTTGTACTTTTTTCATGTAGGCTTAACTGGCAGTAAGATGCCAAGCCATGGAAGATGGCATAATATCTGTAATAATTAAATTTATGAGGTATAAATTAGGATGAAGATTGCCCATGTCTTCTAGAAAAAGAAACATTCAGACATCACGACAACTACTTTTTGCTGAACAGTTTCAAGCATGATGAAGCCACATGTAATTTCTCCTTGTGAGAACTGATTTGGTGTGGCCACTCTTAATGAATGGGTAATTTCTAGGTAACTCACTGTACAGACTTACCTGTAATCCCATGCTTTGTAGCAGCATTTTTTCAGGAAGAAGTGTGTTTATGAGCAAAGTACATTTCCCTGTAAGAGGACTGCATGACACTGAAGTCCCTTTTAGGCTTGTAGGTAATTCTGTGAGTAGGGAACAGTCTTGTATTAAGTATTGTATAAAAGTGCTCATTATTGTCTCAGAGTGCAATGAAAGAGCTTATCATTATGCAGCGTGTGGGAGACTAGTGTTAAAATTACAGTGGAACTAAGAATTTCTAATTCTTAGTAACAGATTCATAGCTGAGTAGAGAACTTTACTATTTCTCTGCTTCTAGAAATGAAAATCTTTAGAAGACTGCTTGGTGTTAGGAAGAAAAAAGAGGGACTGTAGTTGTCTTACTGGCTCAAATTCCATGTAATCGTAATTCAAAGCTTGGAGATCTCAGCAAGAACAATGTGGGGTCCTCAAGTTTGTTTTCTGTTGCTGTCTTAATGAGATATGGAAGCATGCAAGAGAAAGCTGATCTAACTGCTATACTGTAACAGATTTTCTGCTAGGGAAATGGAAAGTATGCAATATATGTAAAGGAATATCATCAAGAAAATCAGTTACAAGCATGCCCAGCCTACTCTACTGAATACTAACAGATGCAAAAGACCAAATCTCCTTTGGAAGAAATAGAATTAAACCTGGGTTTTCCCCTGGATGAATTCTGCAACTGCAGGTTGAGTTAAAACAATTCTCATCCTTCATTAGTTTTGTAAACCTAAAGCTAAATTCAACCAAAATATTTGACTGAATTTGGATTTGTTTATCAAAATAATTTCTCCTAGAAGATGTAATTGATTCATTCAGTTGAGGCATCACTGCTTTCTGCAAAGTCCAGATGTATCCAGATGTAGCTAGCAGGAGCTAACCTTTCAAATTCAGTAAAGATGGAGAATCAACATTTCCAAGGCTTACAGAATAATGGATTTCAAAACAGGATGAAAATAAAACTGAAATTAATTAAATTGGGTAAGTTACTTAGAACTATGTAATCTGGTTTAAAAAAGGATCAAAATTTTATATTATATATCAAAGGGGAAAAAACTATTAAAAAGAAAAAAAAAAAGAGAAAGAAGTTCAGAAGCCCTCCACATAAAAATTTTGAATCTTTATTTATACAGGCACAGTACAATAAACACAGGTCTTTACATGCACCTGCATTTGCATGATATGACTATCATGTCAGAACAGTGAAATTAGTGCAGAGCAAGCTCATACCTCCTCTGAAACACAGCACTGTGATATGATGCTCATGATGTCTCATGATACTAGCTAGCATTGTGCTCCAAGTAATGTTTTTAGAATGATAAAAATAATAGAATTAAATAGAATTAACCAGGTTGGAAGAGACCTTTGAGATCATTGAGTCCAACCTATCATCCAACACTATCTAATCAACTAAACCATGGCACCAAGCATGCCATCAAGTCTCTTCCTAAACATTTCCAGTGATGGTGACTCCACCACCTCCCTGGGCAGCCCATTCCAATGTCCAATCACTCTTTCTATGAAGAACTCCTTCCTAACATACAGCCTAAACCTCCCCTGGTGCAGTGAATAAAGTTTAGATACGTCTGGATCCTTGTAGTCTTTGTGCAGCTTTCTTGTATGGACATTTATTTTAACATACATTTCTTGGTTTGAGGAGTTTAATTCCTGGTAAAGCTAGCATTTCTAACTGCCACATGATATGACTGGCTAAACATAGATTTGAGTTAGCACAATGCTATTAACAATTCGATGCTCACATTTTGCGACTCCTGTTTGTGCCTTGGAATGTTAAATTTATATTCTCTTGTGAACTAATTTTAGGGTACTACCCAGAGTGGGACTCAGGAAAAGGCTGGTAGCTAGGAGAGCGCTATGTGAGCCAAATTATGCCTGGCATAAATAACAGGGTTGATACAAGAGATGAATTGGGCCCTATGTCTCTTTACTGTTGAGAATATTTTCTCTTGAGCCAAAGTAACAGCTGCAGTGTGCTTGGGACTTAAAATTGAAAAAAAAAAATTAAAACAAGCTTGCTGTTTGGCAGAATAAGTACACATGTCTTTACAGCACAGTAATCCTTATTTTTCTGAATGAAAAATGCATGGGGTCACTTGTACATCTCAGGTTAGAGGGGGTTTTTTCTCATGCTCTCCTTTCTAAGAGCGTGAAGTGACCTACACTTGCCTTCTCTTGAAAGCTGAAAGTCCTCTGCTAATATCTCCTGCTAATACAACAGGTGCACTGTGCTGATAGAACACAAAGAGCAGGGTTCCTGCCCCAGGATTAGCAGAAAGCACAGAGCAGCCTGCCAGTTTCTGTCCTAGGACACCGAACCCCAGTACATCCACAGTGACTGCACAAAGCTGGGTGTAATACCTCGTAGCTGATGTATGCCTCTTCACCTTCCTTCCCACTGGATTTGTAATGATATTAAAGTGTCTGTACTCAGTTATAACACAAAGAAATTATTTTAATCTATCATATGGTACTTAAATTGTTACTTGTGACTGCCTGGCGTATATTTAATTGTTTCCAGATAGAATAGAATAGAATAGAATAGAATAGAATAGAACAGAATAGAATAGAATAGACCAGGTTGGAAGAGACCTTCAAGATAATGCTTTTTGTCAGTAAATTAGTATTTCATAGGCAATACTGTAAATGTATTCCTATAAAAAATAATGAGGGACCTCAATAAAAATGAATGGAAGTAAATTCCAGTTACATGGTAGGTTTGCAATACCTTTTAGTTCTATGTAAGCCTGCATTTCACAGGATAAAATTCATATTAAATAGCATAAAAGTAATGCACTTTCAGTTACCTTTGCTTAAGTGAGGTGCAGACATTAACCTTAAGAGTAAACATTGCTCAAAAACTGTTACAGTGTGAACACAGAGAGTGGCATAGAAGTATACATACCATATGGAAAAAACCCTTTTTTTGGTTGTTTTTCCCAAAAGAGATTTTGAATCAGCCTAAAGTGAAACAGGTTATTACATCAAACTGTTGAATCCATTCATTATATGGTTCAAAATGCCTCCATATTTCCATAAAATTTCATTAGTTTCACTATCTTTAAATTGTGTGGGTTTATGGATTTAGCCTGAATTGTCACCCTGTTCCCTGGTCTCCTCAGTATCCGTACACACACGTTGATATGCTCCTGGGCTCCCTCTGAAGTGACTAGACTGGTTGAAGGGAAAGCCTACTTGCATCTCCATGCAGCAAGGATGGATGAGACTATGTCAGAGTTGACATCCTGGCTCACCTCAGAGCATTTCTGGCAGAATCCCTGCTATCCCCATACTTTCACCCTTCTTTATACACTACTGTAATGCTTCCAGACCTTCCCATCCTGCTCTCAAGACTAGAAAAGCCCTTAGAACTGTGCTATCCAATGTAATTGTTGGGTTTTTTTTCTTTCACCTCATACATAACCAAGGATAAGTTTATTTTAAAAGCCCTTTGTTTGAACCCTATGACCATTTAACCTTTACTTTACTTGTGTCAATGACAATATATTTATATTTCAGTGCAAGATATATACTACCCTTGTGTAGTGTGAGGGTTTCACAGCAAGGTCTTTCCCTCATTGACCAGCTCCTGGAGCTGGCAAGTGGAGAGGCACTCTGAGGACTGGGCAGGATGGTGTGGGATAAGGTGAAGGAGGAGAGAGCAGGGTGGAGGATGGGACAAACAGCATTGGACCTTCATCATCTTTAATTTGTTTGGATTATGCCCAGAGACCTTGATAAAAGACAGTCTCTGATAGCATTTTGATGGATGATGCTGCTGACTCTGAGTTTCATGAGAAAAAAGAAAATTACCTGAAGTATCAGCTGCAGGCCATGCAGGAACAGCCCACCTGCCACCACACAGGGTACTGTTTCACCAGCATGCAGTGATCCAGCCAGCCTTCTCCCTCCAACAGCCCCAGCTTTATCAGCTGACTACAGATGGAGTTGTGCAAGAGGCATGGTGGGGCAGACAGGAAGGGCTATGACACAGGCATTGAGCCAGGCTCAGTGTAAAGCTCAGCATCTAGGCAAAGCTGGCCTGCTCCAGACAGTAGCCTTGATCAACAGGAATTCAAGCCTCTCTTGACCTGGTGCCAGGAATAAGGTAGTTCCATGTAGTTCCATGGTGTGTGTGTGTGTGTGTGTGTGTGTGTGTGTGTGTGTGTGTGTGTGTGTGTGTGTGTGTGTATACATATATGGAGAGAGAAAGAAAGAGCGAGTAAGCTTGAAGGTTTCATTGAAATTAAATTCCACAAGCCAGAAAAATGCTAAGATAGAATAAGGAAGTAAACCACAATTTGTATAGTCTCCCTTTCTAAATAAAATTTATTCATAGGTCTTACTTTTTATTAAAATGTCACTTACTTAAATGTTGCCTTTGCCTTTTCTGAAAAACTGACTTTTATTCTTCTACTATTTTCCACTTTACCCTTCTTGGTCAAAACCACTTACAAAAGCCCACTTTAAAGAGATGGAGGCAAAAAGAAGTTAAAGGATTTAATAGCTAATCTGTGGTAGGTTGTACTGGACCTAAGGAAGAAATTCATTAACTACTCAATGTACATTTTTACAGATCCTGCTCTTTTATCTGGCAAGCCTTATCTACTGCAGCGTGTTAAGTGTACAACACAAATATTTGAGTAATCATGACATAATTGCAATTCAGTTTGTCCATGCAATCCTAGTGAAACCCTGAGGAAGGCAAGTAGTTTCAGTGAGCACAGAATATCTTTGTGTTTCATTCACTTGCAAAGTAACTGGCACAACTTACTTCATTCCAAACATATCTGCTGAAAGAGATAAAGTGAAAAAGAATAAACAGTGTAAATAGATGGATTTATTTCACAAATGTAGGAGGCATTTTAAAGTCAACTGTTCAATAGCAAGCTTCAATGTGAATGCAAATTTAATGAAGTCAGAATACATTACATCCCTGAGGATAGCATTTGCAGATGTAAACTAGCACATTTCCACTGGCTTAGGTGGACCTTTACCAGTCTATAACTTCTAGCCTTGAAAAGTCTTCTCAAATCATCTCAGTTGTTTCTCCTTTCTTCCTCTTCTGTTTCTTTGTAGCCTAAGAATATTTTATCCTGATTTCCACCACCATAGATACCTGTTATTTTAGCAGATCTAGCGATTCTTTTATTATTCTCCACTTCAGATTTCTCCAGGAACCCTCTTTTCTTTGTTTCATATAATCATAGAATAATCTGGGCTGGAAGAAACCTCTACGGGTCATCTAGACTACCTCCTGCTCAGAGCAGGTCTAATTTCAAAGCTAGATCAGGTTGCTCAGGGCTTCCTTGTACAGCTGGGTTTTGAGTCTGTGCAAGGATGGAGACTGCACAACCTCTCTGTGCCCTTGTTCCAGTAGTTAACCTCCCATGTGAATTTTTAATGTTTCATTAGGTATTTTTTGCAGCTCTGCTCCTTTACACAGCTTCCATAATTCTGCAGTTTCATTTCATCCTTGTGACTGTCTCCACCTCTCTGCCTCTTAAAGTTGTAGCAAAGATACTATTCCCATGCTTTCTGAATTTTCTGGTGTACATATATTTCTTCATAATAGAAATACACCCCTTCCTATTATATCCAGGGTTACATTTACTCCTCACAAGACTCAAACTGATGCCATATGGGTGGAGGTCAGGTTGAATGACCGCAGATTATTGCCCAAAGCCATTAAGGTAACATGAATACTACTAGAACTGCCAACCCTCCCCCCACTCCTCTTAGTCTCCTGTGCTCCTGTACATCTAACACATCTTGCATTTGAAAACCAGACTTGTACCTGTAGAGCTCCAGTGATTTCTGACAGTGCAGTGGCTGCTAAATATAAAAAGGTGCATGATTTGAATGCCTGACATTGCCTGAATCACCAAATTCATGTCTGGGTGTTTACTTCTTGTTTAGGATGAAAATTTGAACACAACATTTGAAATAATTGGCTAACTTGGCAGCAGACTTTGAACAGTAGTCCCATGGCACTGCTGAGAGGTACTGGAACAACACTGGCAATCTAAATAAATTCAAAATTGTTCTAAACAACCTTTAGACAGATATAGACCGTCAATGATTATTACAGAAGAAATGCTATTCCAATTTTAATGTATAATATAGGGAAATTTGAGCATATTAAAGTGAGATTTAGGAAAAGTAATCTTATTTTGCTTATAACAGTCACATTTGGAAGTAAATGTTGCCTGTTATAAAATATGGGAAATATATACATAAATTGTAAAAAGAAATAAGTCATCTGCTTATATTTGTTTTGAAGTGGGCTACAATCTTTATGCTGGCAGTGCGAAGGCTGAACTGTGACTTCCCTGAGGCTCAATGCCTCTGCTCATTTTTAGGAAAAAAATAATTTGGCATATTTGGTCTCTTCTCCCAGGCAGCCAGTACCAGGACAAGAGGACACAGTCTCAGGCTGCGCCAGGGGAGGTTCAGGCTAGATGTTAGGAAAAAGTTCTATACAGAAAGAGTGATTGCCCATTGGAATGGGCTGCCTGGGGAGGTGGTGGAGTCGCCATCATTGGAGGTGTTCAGGAGAAGACTTGATGGGGTGCTTGGTGCCATGGGTTAGTTGTTTGGGTGGTGTTGGATTGGTTGATGGGTTGGACGTGATGATCTTGAAGGTCTCTTCCAACCTGGTTTATTCTATGTATTCTATCATAAAGAAGTGGAATGCCTCATCTTAATCAGAGGGTGTTGCTTACCCTTAATGAAATACTACCCATTTACTTCATCACTGACAAACATTTCAGCTGTCTAAGGAAGAAGGCAACTTGCTGCACTCTGATTACTGTTTTAATGAGTGAGATTCAGAAAAGGGAGAAATTCTCACTTGCTAGGAAAGCCTCTGGCATATGCAACAATTGCTCCTCTCTGTTTAATTTCTTCCCTTTGTTCATGCATTCTGCAAGTCAGTAAAATTGAACCATTCATTCTTAAACTTTGCTATACTACTGTGTGAGCATCCCACATGCTAGTTTTCTGCAGCAGGACATTGAGGGGTGCTGAAATCAGCTTTGTATTTTCATGTTTCTCTGACACTGAGGATGGAGCTCTCTCCACGCACCTCTTATTCTTTCCTACCATCCAGCACTCAGAACGGGAGTTTTGCCTACGTGTCACAATCCATCTTCTCCAATCTATGCAGTTTAAAAGAAAAAGTCTGGAATTCTTGCTTCTTGGTGGATTATTTTGATATTCATGGTATTTGAAGACACACAGCCTTTTTGTTTGTTGTCATTTCAGATTTCAAAAACTTGTTTCTTGGCATATGACAGTGTTTTTCAGTGACCAACATAAAGAAGACAGTTTAATATGCATCTGAGAGATGCCATCTTCAGAGCATTCAAGAAGACAACTCCATATTCCCAACAAGACTCAATATTCTCAAGATTGTGCTTGATACCAATATAGTCTCAACAATCCAGACATCTCTTCTACAATGCTGGACTGTGACAGGGGATATCTGGCTTTAGTCTAGTAGTGAAGGTTCTTCCAGTACTATTCACCTCCATCTAAAGTCTGATCAGCTCTTTTCCTCATGTCAGGGGAAGAAAATGTGTCCTCCCACTCTGTTTCTACCTTACAAGATTCCTAAAATATTTTGATCTGACTTAGCAATAAAATTGTGAGTTAGTTCACAAAAACGCTCTTTAATACTTCAAGCTTGAAGGCCATCCTTGAGGCCATTTTGCCTTTGGCAAGGAGGTTGCTGACTCCTCTTGTACTTCAGCAAAAACAGAGGAAGAGGCTGGAGGAGCTCAGCTCCCTGTGTATTCTGTTCCCTCCAACTATACAGTAAGCAACTTCTGAACACTTCTGAAGTTGTTCATGCTCTCTTGGCCACTAGGGTATCAATGAACAAATGCACTGAACGCAGTACTCATTCAGATGATTATAAACATGTCTGTTTAAACTCTTTATCTGACACTTATTGTTGAAGCACACAAGAAAAGATTGAGACAAAGTACTTAATAAAGAGGAGACAAAAGGAATAACGGGGGTGGTGGGTGGGGGGCGTGGAGAGTTTTCTGGAGAGCATTGGTGGCTGCACAGATTTCATTGCCTGTATTGCCTAGACCCACACCCAGCTTAGAAACCACAGGTATTGACAGGTGACGGTGAATAATGTTCTCCCATATTTAACAGTGATAAGTCATCAACGAAATAGATTCTTCAGCTTGAGTTGGCTCCCTGAGTGCTGGTACAAGCCATTTGATGAAGACTTTGCCTGGGCAGAGCAATCTAAGTAGGGCACCCAGCGTTAAAACAAGTCCAGTCTGTCCACGCCATGGTGTCAGACTCTGAGTGAAGATCTCCTTCCTTCCAAACTGTGCGTGGAAACGTCTTGCCTCTGGAGCTGATTTGCACGGCAAGGTGTTTGGCGGGGTGTGTGCGGGTGACATTGAGCCTGAGGCGACACCTCCAAATTTCACAGCCTTTGCCCTTGTCAGGGTGCATTCGGTATTGCCAGCCTTTTCGAAAGCCCTTTTTTTTTCCTGAAGTGGCACCCCTCTTGGGCTTTAATGCCACCTGCGACGCGGGGAGAACGTGTGGGAGGCAGCGGGAGGGGACGCCAGGGTCCCCCCGACAACTCCTGTCCATGCCGCGGGTGCCGTCGGCCTCCCCCGGGCGGGCGAGGGAGGTGCCGCGCGACAACCGCGCGCGGGGGCTACCCTCCGCCATTGGGCAGCGCCTGTCCCGGGGGCGGGCCGGGCCCCGGGTTCCCCTTTGAAGTGGGGGTCCGGGGATGGCTACCGCCTAAAGCCAGACGGGCATCCGCTCGCCTCCCCGCCGCCGGCGGGGGCAGGGACAAGGGAGGCGGAGGAAGGGCCGAGAAGGGCCGCCCTCGCCCACCCCAGCGGCGGAGAACGAGCTGGGGGAGCGGAGGCGAGGGGCTGGGAGGAGAGCGAGAGCGACGCGGCATCCCTCGGGAGGGGGCGTGTGAGGGGAGCGCGGAGAAGGCAGCAGGACAGCAAGGAGGGGCACGGGGAGCATGGTGGAGCCGCGAGGTGCAGGGGTGGCCCAGGCGGCCGGTGGCTGCTGAGGCAGCGGCCCGCGGGCGCTGTGGGCACGCCCGCCGCGGAGCCAGCCATGCGGGTGGCGAGGTGGCTGGCGGGTCTGCTCTGCCCACTCTCCCTGCTCGTCACCGAGTCGTGGGGAGTCCGCTTCCACCCCAGACAAGGTAAACAAGAGACAACAAAGGCAGCAGCTGCCCGGGGGTGCCAGCCCTGCGGCAGGCGCTGTGCCATGCGGGGCAGCCGCTGCTCGCCCCGCTACGGGCGGGGAGGCGGTACCGTTCCCTCGCGGTGCAGGAGCAGCGGGGTGACAGTCTCGGGGTACGTTCGCGCGGGGCGGTGGGTGGTGGGTCCTGGGAGTCTGTCCAGGCTCGCTGGAGGCAGGCCCCCGTCCTTCGCCCGTCACTGCACCCCAGGCTGGCACAGAGACTGCGACGCCAGGAGCTGTCTGGGCGCGAGTGAAGTTTGCTTCTGTGCTGTTGCGTTAGGTTGTCTCTTATTTTCTGTTGCAGAGACCCTAGTCAAGCAGCTCTCCTCCTACGAAATCGTCACACCTGTCCGGGTGAATGAGTTTGGAGAAGTTTTTCCTCACACGCATCACTTCAGCAGGAGGAAAAGGAGTTTGGAGGCGCCACTGGAGCCCATTGCTTTCCGAACACATTACCAGCTCAGTGCATACGGGCAGGTCTTCCAGCTCAATCTGAGTGCTGATGCAGACTTCGTTGCGGCTCAGTACGCCGTGGTGCACGTAGGGGCCCCGCAGAAACAGTCCTCCCCTGATTTGCGCCACTGTTTCTACCGTGGGCATGTCAATGCACAGGAGACGCACATGGCTGTCTTCAGCATCTGTGGTGGCTTGGTAAGCATGTTGGTTACTGCCTCCATTCATATTCTTCTGTAGTAGGATGCCTTTGCTGCAGATCTGAGATGGAAATTCTTGGGCATCAGTCCAAGTAGTTGGTCATGAAATGCCTTGGCATCGGCAGTTTGCAGTCATGATGATACTTTTTTGGTGGGACACAAATGCTGCTTTCAAAGGATCCATTGCTTGCCTGTAATAGAATTGGTTGATTTAACTCCTGACACCAAGAGCATTACAATGGAGGAAAAATCCATGCCACAGAAATACAGTAAGCTATTGTTTTGAGAAAATGATGCCATTAGTTGGCATCAGATATGTGTTTGTACCTTTGTAGATACTGTGCGTTTGAGGTACTTGAGATGATGAGAGAAGAACCAGTGTTGATATTTTTCTTCCCATGCTTTTACAACGCTGCAGAGGTGTGTCATGTTAATTGGTGTGCTGTAGTGCTCTCTGATCATGTTTCTGTTAGAAGTGAATGGGAAGCTTCCTACTAACTTGAGTGGGAGTTACTTCTGGACAACTCAATTGAGTGAACAAATCGAAACTCGCATTGATATACATTTTATATTTATCTCTTGGTAGCATCCCTTATGTCTTCCAAAGTGATAATGAATAAATAACATCACACAGATGCTGTCAGAACAATTGTACTGTGTTACTATATTTTATAGCTTTGTGTCTAGAAGCAAGACTGATACCTAGTGCTTAACCACATGACTGTTTCCTGATGCAACAAAAAGTTGAGAACAATCGTGTGATATGCACACTAAAAATATGAAGTAGCAAATGAGTACTGTGACTTTAAGTTGAAGTTGTTCTGTGTTTTTTGCAGTTAGGAAAGTAAAGGTGCAAGACCTATTTTTGGGAGCTGATCCAACTTGGTATTCTAGTCCCTTTCTAATACCCTTTAGAAAATAGAATAGTGGTGGCTGCATGCATGCAGGAGGGTATAATGTATATTAAAAGAAAGTGATACATAGTGGAAAAGATCAGAAATAATTGATTCTTGGGGCAGACACCTCTGCCTTGTGCTTATTCTTGGATATTTGTATATATATCATCTTTCTTTGGGTTGAGGTTTGTAGGCTTGGGCTAGTCCTTCGAAATTGCTGGAGAAGCAAATATTTGAAAATAGTAATTCTGCATTCATCTAAGTTTTGCCTGTCACTGGTTCTTGTCTGCATTATACAAAACCCAACTCTAACCTGTACCAAAAGACACAAAATTTTGCACTGACTCGGAGCAGGAAAGAGGAGGAATCACAAGGATATGATTTTTTTTCTTTTTATGTTTTAGTAGATGCTTATATACCATGGCTTTGAGAGTAGTATCACAGAATGGTAGGGAGTGGAAGTGACCACTGGAGATCACCTAGTCCTCTCTTCCCTGCTAACACAGGTTCGCCTAGATCAGGTTGCACATGAACACATCTAGGTGGGTTTTGAAAATCTCCAGAAGAGACTCCTTAACCTCCCTGGGCAGCCTGTTTCAGTGCTCTGTCACCCTCAAAGTAAAGTTTTTCCTCAAGTTCAAGTGAAACCTCCTGTTTTTTCTAGTTTGTACCCCTTGTCCTGTCACTGGACACCACTGAAAAGGGCCCAGCCCCATCCTCATGACCTTCACCCTTTAGATATTTATATACATTTATAAGATCTCTCAGTTTTCTCTTTTCTAGTCTAAAGAGTCCCTGGTGTCTTGGCCTGTCCTAGTGAGAGGTATAGTCCACCCCCCTAACCATCTTTGTGGCCCTAGTGTCCTACATTACAGAAGCCAGTTCTAACTATGAGGCATTTAAAACCCTTCTCGTATTTTTGTTTTGCACATTTTAATTCTGTCCCTGCAAACCATCACTTTTCATTACTCAAAGGGACCACATGCACTGAAAATACTTTTAATGAAAAACATGCACCTACTGTATTTGAAAGTTGTTTCAACTCACTATTATTTAGCAGTTCTCAAACTTCAGTGCAAGACCCTTTTCATTGTAGTAATTTGAATGTCTTGCTTCTCTTCTGTCTCTCCCTTACTGGTACGTTGCAGTTTGCATTTCTGAGCTTCAACTCAGAAGTCCCTGAGTGCCTTTAAACTGTGACTTTTCTTGCTGAACCTTGTTGAACTTCTACTATAGGTTGCAGCTGGACTTCGTGTTCTCAGCCACTGCCTGGCTAACAAGAGTGCCTGATCTGAGGCCTTGCTGTCCTAAAGCTCTTTGGACCTTCTTTTCACTGCTGATTTCACCTTCTGCCCAGGCAGACCCAGCTTGTGGAAGATCGGTAGCATACCCAGCACTGTGGTGGCTTTCCCCTTTCTAATGAAGCTGGTGAGGTTATCAGAAAAGGAAGCAGAGCCTTTCATGGGTGCTGGTGCACTTTTTGTGGGACAGGCCTACAGTTCCACAGGGAGTGGTTGCAGGGGGATGGAGAAGCAGTCATTGCTGGTTGTTCCGTCTGCACAGAGAATACTCAGCCTGACTCAGAGCCTTTAGCCTAGTGTTCTTCCTCATCATTGTGGATTTGAAGTAAAACTTACACTTTTAATTTGATTGCCAGGGACTTTTTTTTGTAGTTGAGAAGAATGGATGTGGGAGGAGGGAGATAGAAGCCAGGTGGGCTTTTCCTGTGAGATCTTGTCCTTAGTAAATGCATTCCCCACCCCCAGGAGGGACTACACTCAAAAGCTAGTAAAAAGATATTTTTTTTTCTTAAGGTTTTACAAATTTCATAGCTTTTTGATTTCAGCAAATGTACCTGCAAAAATAAGCCAGATGGTTGCTGCTCTTATTGAACAGTACTCTGCTTCATCAGTACATGCAAAGGTTTAAGTGGGACAGCTGTCAAGGTAAGATACTATTTGTTGTGAGGGAGACAGTGGAAACCAGAATAGTGACTTGATTCCTGTATTATATTCAAGTAAAACCCCTCTTTTTTTGGTTAGGATCCATTTGCCTTAATACCGAGCTTGAGCTTGCTGTATGGAAATTAAAATAGAAGTGATTGTGTTGAACCAGCAGCTTTGTGTTGAAGGGAATTCCTGTAGACCAGTGCTGTAAGAGCTAGGGAGGAGAAAAGCACTTTGACACAGGTGAGAAGGTGTAGGAAACTTAACAACAGATTTTAAAAAATTTCTCCAAAGATGTGCCAGAGTGGTCTGAAGTTAAACCAGATACTTGGATCTATCCCCAAGCTCTGCGCTGCCTTCATTCACAGCTTCACTCCTACTTGCCTTTTTTGATTTCTTGCATTCTCTAGTGTTCTTCCCCTCAAGCTCCGCTTTCCCCTTTCACCCTCATTTAAGGGTGAAAGTCTGAGTGTGTCAAGAGCATGTACAGCCCAGAGTACCCGTGGAGCATTGCTTAATGGCTCCTGACACCCTGTATGCAGTTTTGTTGTGTTATGTTTCAGAGCATGCCCTGAGTTCAGGGATGCAAATGGCAAAGTGAGGTTAGAAGGTCAGCAGGGAGTCTGTAGTAATTGCAAGGAAGGAGTGTGTAATTAGGGAAGTTTGGGATGCCGTCAAAGGCAGAAGGTCATTTGGAGTGATGGCCTGGATTTCTAGTTGAACATCTGACCACATCCAGGCATATTGCTTTCATCTTCAGAGTAATTTTTAAAATTTCACACTTTATTTCACTTTATTTTCCTAAGTTATTTGTCCTTTTTACTGCATTAGTCACTTACATGGGAAACAAAATCTTCTGGGGATGTTCCTGGATGCATGTAGACTAGAGAGACCTCTCAAATGTTGTTGAAACTGCAAAATCAAAGGTAATTAAAAAACAACACACCACACTTTCAAGAACATAGGCCTTGCAAGTTTGTTTTGCTTTGTTCTTTTCTTTTGCTGGCATTTGCTTGTATTTGTCAATAAAGTATCTTAAAATGTGGGAGCTATTGCCATCTATAACTAGAGTGGTCTTTAAATTCCAAGCAGGCCCTTGTCTGAAGAAAGGAGCTTTATTTTTATTAATCCTGAATGAATGCTGTAAAAACAGTTTGTTTAGTCCATTGAGAAGCTTGGTAATCTTTCTTGGAGGTCAGGAATGTGTTGACTGACACTGAGGATAGTAACAATTGGGTTTTGTGAGCCAGAAGAATGCCTCAGTGCCAAAGGTGTTTTATATGACTCTTGAGAGAGGAAAAGGTAAGAAAGAAGGAAACATGTCTTTTTGGATGTACAGAGCAGCTTCACATGCTCACTGACTGGCAAAAGGTAGGAGTAGGAAAAAACATGTGAATTTCTTCTTGCATGGATTTGCTAGCTGTCAGCTTTCTGCAATCAGAAAGGCAGGACTGCTTTGTTCTAATGTAGCTTCTGGAGTGTAACAAGGTCTGCGTGACAAATCCCTTCCTCAAGAGCTCCAGGAAGCCCCTTGGTAACACTCCTTTCCTGCACATCAAGCTTACGTTTGTCTGGAGAATGCAAGGAATATGACCTTAAGTGTGGATCTTCAGAATTTCCTCAGTACAGGGGGTTATGGTGTTTGGTTGGTGTTTGTGGGTGGTAGGGTTTTTTTGTTGTTGTTGGTTTTGTGGGTTTCTTATATTAGTATGGTTCAGCAGATGACTGTTCCAAGAGATTTTTGAGAGCATGTCTGTGCTACTATGGATGAGTGCAGTGGTTCCTCTTGAGGAACCATTCCTTTTAATGAAATGTATTTTTTTATTGTTTGGTATAAAAAACCCAAACCAACAAACAAACCAAAACCCCAACAAACTTGCTGGAAGCTAGTGCTGGCATTGTCAGCATCTAGTTTGTTCTGGAGATCTAGTGCAGGCAGCAGACGCTGGATACTTGCTCACCGGTTTTGTGCTGCTTGCTTTGTACTAATAACTTCAGTGAGTTAAACCACACTGTTTTTCCAGAGAATGCTCTAACAGTTGTAACTGGAAGCTGTGCTTACTTTGACATAATGTAATGCTTTAACTTATGGGCAAGAACGTCAAAAGAAGTTAACTTCTAAATCTGAAAGGAAGATTTAGTTTTCAGCATTCAGGTCACATTTATAATCCTGTGAGTGTATCCATAAACCACATACTATTTGTTTTATAGATTTTTATTTTAATGTAGAGATTCCATCATAAGCTAGGAACAAATCCTACTGAAATGTTAACTAAAGAGGCTATCAATTCTTCTTTGGACTTACTGGAGTCTTATTGCTGCTGACTGCCTGACATGATCACTTTCACTTAATAGTTCTGGTTTCACTTGTCATACAGGTGTAGAAAGTGAGAGTCCAGTTCTGAATCTCTGCAATGCAACAGTGAAAGGTGTCATCTTTCCATTATCAATCTGTACGCTGTAGCCAGGAGGGGGTTGGTCTCTTCTCCCAGGCAACCAGCACCAGAACAAGAGGACACAGTCTCAAGCTGCACCAGGGGAAGTTTAGTCTCGAGGTGAGGAGAAAGTTCTTCAATGAGAGAGTCTTTAGCCATTGGAATGGGCTGCCCAGGGAGGTGCTGGAGTCACCATCCCTGGAGGTGTTCAAGAGGGGACTGGATGTGGCACTCGGTGCCATGGTTTAGTCATGAGGTCTGTGGTGACAGGTTGGACTTGATGATCTTTGAGGTCTCTTCCAACCTTGGTGATTCTGTGTGTGCGATTCTGTGATTAACTGCATATAATAGATAAAATTTCCTTATTGCAGTGTTGTTCTGATTTTTTTTGTCCCCTTCTTAATTTAATTTACAATTTCTATCTCATTTGCTTTGGTTTGTTTTCCTGTTGGCTTTTCCTTAATATTTACTCTCACAACCAGGACCAGTTTTTAAATAATCCTACTTCTGTGACACTTGATCTAGTATTTTTCAACAAGAGTCTATTCTATTGACTGTCCTTATCTGAAGTCTTTCTGATCTTGCTCTACTGGTCACAGAACAAAGGCACGTGTATTTTGCTATTGCTCTCTTCTCATTTTGGCTTTATTTTCCCACGTATAGACACTAGATGTCTTTTTCATATGCATCTGAGAGTGGATTGTATCGCTTGAATTTAATTGAACGTGGTCCTGTATTGCAGAGTCAATTTCTGCCTGCCTGCCTTGGCAAAGTCACTGTTCACCAAACTGTTTGTTACAAAATGGTAAGACAACTCAGGTCTTGCCCATATCCTGCCTGGTGGCCTTCTTCTCTGGCAGCTGCTTCAGCACATTCTTCTTGCCAGAGAATTTGTTCTAATGGCTGCAGCATGTTATTAACTGCTGACTTTATAGGAGATTCACAATCTTTTTCATCACTTTGGGTTTATGTGACACAGGTGAGTTTGCTGGAAAGCTATGGACAGCCACAGAAGGTTGGATTTATTTTTAGGATACTTTATAAAGAAATAAATAAATAGATAGGTAGATAGATAGGAGGGAGATTTATATCTCTAAAAGCATAGTCTGTGTACATCCTGTAAGTTTCATGAAGGTACTGTGCATGAACATGAACGCCAAGAGTGCTCCTTTGCTGTTGCTACGTGAGCTAAATTACTGAAATGGTGTCATGGTATCATAGCCTTAGAAAGTGAAAGTCAGGCTACCTAGTGCCAGGTTTTACACTTCCTTCATGACTATTTTTTCTCCCTATTCATTTTGCAGAAAGAAAATTAATATCTGGGGTTGGATTTGATCTTTGGAGGGCCCTTCCAACCCCTAACATCCTGTGATCTTTTTTTTTTCTCCCCATGTGTTCCTGAGTGAAAGTAACTTGGCAGTAAGGGCACTAGATACAGTGTCATGGTTGTCAGTATAGTTAGATCAGCTGTGATCTAAACATGCAAATAGATAGGATACCTTCAGGAGTTTACATGGAATTCAAATTCCCATCTGGAATGACGTACTTTTATCTAGGCAGTGATTAGGTGCCTTTCCACACCAGGAAACTTCAGAACATAGGGGGGATGCCTCATCAGTTCTGTTCAAGACGTTGTGAAGTGTCCTACTGGTGTGATTACTCTCTGTTCATGAAATCCTGACATCACAATTTGTAAGGATGTGTAGTTAAATAATAATTAAACTTAAAATGAAAGACTTTTTTCTTATTAGCTTTTAGCATTTTATTCTATTTTCCTCCAAGAACTTCAAATATAATGTTGCATAAGCATTCATAAATGCTAGACATTTCTTCCCTTCTACTTAGCTGGTGTATTATTATTTTATTACTATTTCATTATTTCTATTGGTTCTAGTTCAAATCAGTACATTAATTTGTGGCAGCTACCTCTTGTTGTTTCTTGATGAATTGCCTTCTAGTAGTTTTGTGGTTTTTTCTTCAGATACAGAATTAACCAGGTTGAAAAAGACCTCAGAGATCAAGTCCAACCTGTCACCCAGCACCACCTAATCAACTAAACCATGGCACTAAGTGCCTCATCCAGTCTCTTTTTAAACACTTCCAGTGATGGTGACTCCACCACCTCCCATTCCAATGGCCAATCACTCTTTCTGTGAAGAATTTCCTCCTCACATCCAGCCTAAACCTCCCCTGGTGCAGCCTGAGACTGTGTCTTCTCATTCTGTCACAGGTTGTCTGGGAGAAGGGATGTTGGCAGTGTACTATGATAACCTTTAGTTCTCTTTCTTCACTGGACTAATTAAGTGATGCTTCTTAAGTCTTTCATTAGAGAACACTGAAACAGTGGAGCAGGAAGGAAAAGGTGAAGGGCTTCTCTCATGATTCAGAAAAGCTTTGCATTAACACAAGGGGGTGGGAAGGGAGGAGAGTAATATGAAAGGAGAGAATTTTGTAATTTACTTTGTGAAAGTGCTCTTTCTCTAAACTACTGGCCAGTTTCTGAGCTTAAGAAGCCATACCATAAGGGCATGAAAATTACTTGAGCACAGGAGTGGAGCTTACCTGTGAGGGATTCTGCCAGTTTAGTCATGTTTTCCAGAACTTCAGTTCTTTAGCATTTTAGTGAAACCTTTCCAATTTTGCTGTTGGACATATTAACTCCACATTTCTGTAAGCTGCTATATATCCCTTATGTTTTCCATGTGTTCCACAAAGTTGCCGTTATACACAAGGATGTAATTTGTATATGGGCATGGTACATACTTTAACCATAACTTGTGCAATATTTATTTCTACTGCTTTTGGAATAGAGCAAATACATTGATTAAGACTATCCAGTTCTGAGCCACTTTAAACGACTAAGACATACCATATATACCGAGTAGCTGGGTTGATCCGCTGAACCTTGATTTAATATAAAGTGTTTAATTCATTCAGAGTATTTTAAATCCAAGAAATAAATTTTCTTTCTCACGTGGGTTTTCTCATAAATTCCCTCAAATCTATGCATATGCATAGTCCTGGTTAGCACTCCCTCTTTTGGACCACTTATTTATGATGTGCAAGAGGCTGTTTTCAATTTTGTACTCCATTTATACTGAAGAGATATTTTAAAATGTACTCTTACCTCTTTATCTGAGAACAGAAATAGAATGTTTCAGGCAGATTTCTTGTTATATGATTTGAGAGACATCTGTAGATGATAAATAAATCCAGTTCATTTCTGATTTCATTTCCTGCAAATGCTTGAGCTCCTGTTTCTGCAACCTACCTCTGTATATCTAAATGACTTTGCTTTATTTGGTTCTACCAAAAGTATTTTTCATTCGGAGTTTGCAGCCTTTTTCCTTGTGTGCATAACTCATATTAATAGCTCCATTTGTATCAGCAGGGTCTATCACCAGATTAAGTATCACTTGAATGAATGAAGGACTGTAAGACTGTGTAGCTGGTGACTGAATTCTTGTATGCCTGTATGTTAGGAGAATGAGGAGATAACCATGTGTAGCTAGTCCAAATCCATCTTTCATTTTCATAGAGAATTTAAAGGATTGGAATTGATGGCTTCAAGCTCAATATCTGGATTTTAAATTACAAATATCACATATCTTTCTTCAGGTTGAGCACTCTGCATCTCTTATATTTTGTTCTTTTTCACATACAGTATGAATTCTCAACTTGAATTCTACACTTGAAGTGTCAAAAAAAATAATGAATTAACATAGACTACTGGTGAGAGGTCTTTATAACTAGTCAGAGGTAGTGATTACTTGGCTATTGATGAAAAGGAGAGACAATTGATTAAAAAAATGGAAGTTTTTTGCGTTATAGATTTATTGTATTTTTTGATCAGCAGTTTCTTCCATACCTAATTGGACATTTGATAGAGTGCCAGAGTGAGCACATAAGAGGAAGCTTGGCTTCATTTTTCTGAAATAGTTAGCCCGAGTATATGGAAAGGTGGAATCGTCAGTCTTAAGGACATTATTGTGCTTTCTTGTATCAATGTTTTGATTTTTTAAAAGTAGCTAAGAATAGATCAGCTGGCTGAATATGAGCCAGCAGTGTGCCCAGACAGCCAAGAGGGCCGACAGCAGCCTGGCCAGCAGAAGCGGGGATGTGATTGTGCCCCTGTGCTCAGTGCTCCTGGGGCCACACCTCAAATACTGTGTTCAAGTTTGAGCCCCTCACTGCAACAAAGATATTGAGGTGCTGGAATGTGACCAAAGAAGGGCAGTGAAGTTGGAGAAGGGTGTGGAGCACAAGTCTTCTGAGGAGTGGCTGAGGGAACTGGAGTTTAGCCTGGAGAAAAGGAGGCTCACAGGGGGGATATGTTACTGCTCTCTACAACTGCCTGAAAGGAGATTGTAGCGAGGTGGGTGTTGGTCTCTTTTCCCCAGTAACAATAGAAAGGGACAAGAAGAAATGTCCTCAAGTTGCACCAGGGGAGGTTTGGATTGGGACATTGGGAAAAATTTCTCAGGTGAAAGGGTTGTCAAGTATTTGAGCAGGCTTCCAGGGCAAGTGGTTGAGTCCCCATCCCTGGAGATATGTAAAAGATGTGTAAATGTTGTGCTTAGTAGCGTGGTTTAATGGTGGACTTAATAGTGTTAGGTTAATGGTTGGACTTGATGATCTTAAAGCTCTTCCAAAATGATTCTATGATTCTGTAATAATACAGGATTCTTCCCAGATTTCTGTCCTACATTTTTAGGCTGTAAGTTTATGGTGCTCTGTATTTTCTTTGGTATAATGAAGATTTCATTCTCTGTATTTATAGGCAATTTCTTTAACCATTATCTGTGAAGATGAGCACAGCTACTGCTACTTCTGAGTATCTTTTAAAAGATGAAGAATTGCCTGGTGATTTTTTCCTTCCTAGATGATGTCAGTGTGTCTTTTTCATCATAGGAGTCTAGATTTTAGTTCTGATAGAGGAGCTATAGGGTAATGAAAGTTGAGCCACAGATGTTGCCCAGCATTTTATGTTGTGTATTCATTCTTAGGCTCAACTTGATGCGCAAGCTTTAGAGCACCATTCTGAGTTGCTTAATGCAATGGTTTTACGGTAAGCTCTTGTTTATATGAAGTTGGTTTTTTGCCAGGAAAAGTGGTTTACTGTTCCAGGTGACCCTTACTGTTCAGTTGAAAAAATATCATTCATTGCTAGGAGGCTTAGATTTTTAACTACACAGAGGAGTTGGTACACAATGTGCAGGATTTCCAGTGCTAGTGCTTAAAGTGTGAGCGCACACCTTGAGGGAGGGCAGGTCAGGAATACCTCTTTTGGAATATCATCAATCCCAGATTGATTTAGACTAGTCATGATAGTTTATGTTGACACTTCCCAATCCACTGGGTAAGAGAATGCATGCATAAATGTGGTTTTGAATTCTTAGACAGGATTTTTCCTCTGGTAGCACTTGGTTGTCAGAGTATGGGGTTGAGTCTGAGTAGAACTTTCAAAGTGGTCATGCTCGCTCAAAAACATGTTTTAGTGATTTAAAAGCAAACAAACAAAAACTCCAAATGTCAAACAGTTACTGTAAAATGGTAGAAAAACATAGCCTTGTTCTTTCAGCACATAGTTTCCAGTGGAAGTCTGTTATTGTGGAAGATGAGTTTAATTTAAAATATGGAACAAACTCTTTCCTTATTAGTTCTGTGCTGTTCTCATAATTAGTATGTTTATTGTAGCTGAAATGATTTCTTTATAAAGTCTGAAAGCCTTCTAGTTGGAAATGCCATTGGAGAAAGAAATACAGACTACCTGCTGTAGCTGGAAGTAAAATGTACGTGTGTAATAAAGCAGTAACACTTTTTGCTTAAGTCTAAGATAACTCTTTAAATGTCTCCTCTTTAAACTGTGTTTATAGTATGTTAGGAGAACAGAATTAATTAGCATGTTAGCATTCAGAAATAGCATGGGGTGAAATGTAATTGGGACTTACAACAATTTGTATTATAAACATCAACATGAATCCTGGGGACAAAGTAGCACAAACTGATGATGAATGACAGGCTCTTGCCTGTCCCTGCCATTTTGCCCAGAAGGTTGTACCTACGTAGGACTGACAAGTTGTGTCCTACTTGTTTTCATGAGGCCCTTTCCAGGGAGGCACATAGCTTTCTCAGTAAGATCAATCTGCTGTCCTCTGCAGATGACATACCCTGAAAACACTGTATGTGAAGATGCTGAACTGAACATAAAGATCCAGCATGAAGACTACTTGCAAAGAATTTAAATGAAACTAAGGAGGAAAAAGTGTTTCTGCAAGTTAAACAGTTATGAAAGGAAAATCCTACTTAGCTGAGTGTTTTCTCATCCTGCAACAAAGGGGATTCAGAGGATTCAACCACAGTGGGTTTACAATACATATACTGTGTGTCAGGCAAGGTAACAGATAGCTGACATATGCCTGAAGCCTAACAGACTTTTAAACATAGAAAATTGGTAACTCTTGGAAGGATCCCAAATTGAAGATAGTCTGCAGTAGATTTAAAAAGACTGTTTGTAGGTGGCTTGAAAAAAACTCTTCTCATGTGTCTTATCCTGCCACTCTTTTCTAGAACTCTGAATTTCAATGTTGATGCGAACATTTAATTGCATAAACTATATTGTGTAGATTATCACTGTTCTCTTAATGGTCAACATACCTCAACAGAATGGCAAAGCTGCTGTCAGGATGCAGTGCACCTGCTCACTCCAAATACTTAATTGTCTGAAGTGAGGAGGTTGCCAAAAAGTCTGAAAATAATTTGATGAAATGATGAATTATTTTTTTCCTCCTTGTAATCTCCTGAAATAATACACTTATGTCATATGAAATGATTGGTTTTGTTAGAAGTGCAGTGAGAGAAGAGATTCTATTTTAGGATTTAATAATTGAATGAATTATGGGATAGGGTGGGTAGGGAAAAGAGCTTAATTTTTTTCTTTTTCAATGGTATCCTGGGGTGCATTAAGAAGAGTGTGTCCAGCAAATTGAGGGATGTTCTCCTCCTCCACTACTCTGCCCTTGTGAGACCTCACTGCAGTCCAGTTCGGGGCTCCCCCATTCAAGAGGAACAGAGATCTAATTGAGAGAGTCCAACAGAGGGCTACAAGGATGATTAAGGGACTGGAGCACTGCCTTATGAGGAAAGGCTGAGAGATGTGGGGCTGTTTAGTCTGGACAAGAGAAGACTGAGAGGGGATTTAATAAATGTTTATAAATATCAGGACTGGGTGTCAAGAAGGAAGGGACAGCCTCTTCTCACTTGTGTCCTGTGATAGGACAAGGAGCAACGGAGTAAGCTACAGCACAGGAAGTTCCACCTCAACATGAGGAAGAACTTTACTGTAAGGGTCACAGAACAGGCTCCCCAGAGAGGTTGTGGAGTCTCTTCTCTGGAGGCTTTCAAGACCTGTCTGGATGTGTTCCAGTGTGACCCCTAGATTATATGGTCCTGCTCTGGCAAGGTGGTTGGACTCAGATCTCTGGAAGTTCCTTCCAACCTCTAACATCCTGTGATCCTGTATGGGTGCCAGTGCTTTTGTTAGTAATCAAATTCCTTTGGTTCCCATTACATAGTTACCCATGTGTGTTTGCTGTAGATGGGGATGGTTGTGGAAACTGAGATTAAAGTGCAGTGATGAAACTGTCAACTTTGAATTCCTGTCATGTGTTTCAAAGTCTTTAAAAGAGTACCAGGTTAAGACTCTTTCTAATCTATGGGCAAAATGCAATTTTAAAAGAAAAGTATTCTATAAATTATGTAAAGGACAGAAGGCAACAAATCTGTTTAGCATTTGGACAACACTCAAATTTTTTAATTTCTTGATGGCCTCTGCTCCCCATTTCACAGTTTTGAGCTGGTCTTGCTTGGTTATACCTAGATAAATATATCCAGTCTTTACTTTTGTGGTCTCCTCTGTTTCATTAATTCTGTGTAGTAATTACCTTTTATATTGTTAATATGGAAGGTAGTCTGTTGTGAGTTACTATGGTGGGACAAGATTCTGAAAACAATTTTTCTTTGCCTTACATTCAAGGCTCCAGCTTCCACTGAAATTTCCTCTGTCTCACATGCAAATTTGCTTCTGTTAATTTCAAAATATCATCACAAAGTGTTTATTATTTCAATGACAACTGTGTCAGTATTTATAGTGGAAAATAAATCAGTTGCTTCTCTTACTTTCAGATGGGCACCTTTAAGGCACACGATGGTGAATACTTTTTAGAACCTCTGATGAAAGCGGATGGAAGCGAACATGAAGAGGAGCATAACAAACCACATCTTATATACAGGCATGAAGAATTAAAAAAGTATCAGAAATCTCATAAACCTTGTGAAGTTTCAGGTATAGTCATAATCTAAACTTCAATGTGACTTTTTTTAGCACTTGACATTTGAAAAAGTCCAGATTTGATTTTTGTAAATAATGTAGGTCTGCCTTTATTTTTTTTTCTGCCAGTGGCTAATTTAAAGTTAGGACAAAACGTGTCCAGAAAGCTACCAATGTGATCGTCTTGCATTCAATCAATTCTAGTGAAAGGTATTTCTTTTTGTTAGCTCTATTTTAGGAAGCTGATGCTGTTTATTAATTGTCATTGCAGAGCAAGGGCTTAGTAGTTTGTTTGAAAATCAAGCAAGTATTATTGTTCTTGGTTCTCTTTATAATGATGAATAATACTACTGACCCCAAGTAGAGGTCTTTCAGTTTGTGTGGTTTCTTTTTTTCCCCTCCATGATATGTGTGAGAATTCCACTTAAAAAAGGGGCAACCTAGTGTGAGAAAATGGCTCCTGGCATTAAGAATATGGGGTTACTGTAATTGTTGGGGGAATGAAGTTGCAGTAGTGTTAAAGGAGAAAAGGCTTGTGTTGTATTTCTGTCCTTCTGAAGAGGAGATTTGTCTCCTTTAGTGCTAGTCCTACCTGGTTATTCACATCCTCATAGAAGGGAACAGAGTATATCTATCAATACTTGTGAGAGTTTCTTTTTTGAGTGAGTGAACCTTGACAGAGAAAATGGAGAGGAATAACATTCAGTACATCTTTTTGTTTTGAAATTGGACCATGATAATGACTTCTAAAATTGTTTAATCTTTTCCTTACTTTGTACTAGTTTCTTCTAAACTATTTGAAAAAATAATTAAAACTCTGGTCCAAGCCTTACTCAAATCAGCAGGACATCTGCAGCATTTCCTCTATCCATAAGCCCTGGTATTCTTTAATACAGGGAAGCTCATCTGAGTTTGCCATAGTATATTTTTGATAAATAAGATAGCTATTAATCACCCACTTGTTGATTTCTGGCATTTCTAAACAAAACTAATTTCATTTGTTCTGGTATTGAGTTTGTCTTGGCTGGATTAATTTGATTTGTTCTGGTGTTGAATTTGTCTTGGCTGGTCCATGAATTGAGGCTGTCTGTAAGATCCCATTATAAATATAGATGCTGCTTTCCATTTTGCCAGCGCTCTGAAAGCAGCCTTTTGCCCCATTTTTTAATGTAATTTAGAAACTGCATTCAACGGTCCATATCTTCTTTTACTTTACAGAAAAGGAGTTGAAGAAGAGCACTTCACTACATACAACCCTCAGCAGTTTAAGTCAAGAGACCCATGTTTTACAGAAGTCTCTCAGCTTACAGTATGCTTTAAGCAACCTATCCAGAGAGGATGGTGGCAGTCCACGTTCCAGGAAAAGACGTTTTCTTTCTTATCCAAGATACGTAGAAGTGATGGTTACAGCTGACACTAAAATGGTTCGGCACCATGGGCAGAATTTACAGCACTACATACTAACACTGATGTCAATAGTAAGTAAACTTCAACATTATTCATTTCAGTTCTGCTCTGTTTTCTTTTATGCTTTTCTTTTATGTTTTCTTCCCTGTCTTCTGGTTTAACTGAGTTCTGTATTACAAGAATGAGAATACATAAACATAAACCAAAAAGTAAGGCCAAAATGTCAGATTATGAATCTTTTCAGTTAATGCAGTAAGGTACGTAGGTGAAATCATGTGACCTACTTCCTGATTTGCTGTTGCATTAGAAGAATTCTTAAGCTTCATTGAGTTAAACATATGGATTAATCACAGCAGGCAGAGGTTAAAAGGCATTGTAAAAATGCTTGGTTAAAGTAATCCAAGTTTTTTCAAGTAATTTCAAATAAATATGGGTCAGACTTTGAATTGGCATCATTTAGTTGAGCTTTTTCTGTGATAAATTCTTTATTGAACCAAAAGTCACTTCTTGTAACTTTGTTCAGGATGTAGTACCTAAGCTTCATCAAAATCTAAGGGTTTACCATGACATCTGTTGAACCATTTTCTAGGAGAAGGCATGCTAAAATATTCTGTATAGTAAATATAGATGGATTTCTGTCCTTTCATCTATTGAAGAAGCTTTATTTTATGTGAAACTGCATCTAACTTTGGGCTTGTAGATGAGCACACCTACATTTATGTAGATATGTGGACTTACCTGCTTTAAAGAATAGCTATTCACTTGACCACTTACCTGTTTTTGGAGAAATGGAGTACCTCTCTAGTTTTCAGTAGGATTGATAAATTTGCTTCATAGAAGTGTCCAGTACCATTTAGGATGCCATAGAATCTTAGAATGGTCTGGCTTGGAAGGGACCTCCAAAGGTCATCTACTCCAACCCACTCTGCAGTCAGCAGGGGCATCCTCAGCTAGATCAGGCTGCCCAGAGCCCTCTTGAGCCTCACTTTGAATATTTCCAGGGACGGGGCCCCAACCCCAAGAGTATGTATCCCAGCTCATATCCCTTCTCCTTGCAGCATTTTAGTGATGTCATAGAACTACAGAATATATTAAGTTAGGACCTTTGGAAGTCATCTGGTCCAACCTTCTGCTCACATACATATATTTGCTTTGTCAAACCAAATAATGCATATGAAGGCTTCAATATCTTCTATTTCCTTCCTTCTCCTTCCCTGCAATAGTTACTTTCAGTAAGCTAGTAATAAATGTGAAGAATAGGAAAACAAAGTACTATGACTCTTCAAGATGTAATCTGTGTTAGAATTCGTTAGTGTGCAGGTAGGTCATTTCTTGAGCCACAGCTTGTAATGTTTGAAATAGAACCATTATTAGTCTTACTTCATTACCCAAAAAGGGAAGAAATTAAACTATCACATTTTATCCTTTCTGCCATTACACAGATAGCTTTTTTAATTGAATTTAACTAGTACATGTGTCTAGTCAAGCAACTTCTCCTGTTAGGGGAAATTGTCAGGTTACTGGCATTTAAAATGAATCAAGTATTATACTCTACTCTTTTAATCCTTCTGAAACTTTTAAGCATATTCAGTTTTGGCTTAGATTTTAAAGAGACCAAAAAAAGTTTAATCGTATAAATCCCATTAAATTTTAATGAAACTTAGACATCTAGCTCCCAAAAGAACCTTTGAAATCCTGGCCCATTTTTCTTTTTTCTTAAACATCAACAAAGCCACCAAAGCAAACTTGCTGCTATAGGGTACTGTTTTTATGAGTGGAAAATAAGAACTGAAATATAGCGCTAAATGCTTTTAGGATTTTAAGTGTCTTGTCACTCCTCCAATTCAACCTGAAAAGGCTTAACTCTCAGCATGCAAGTAATCCCATTGAACTGGAACTGGAATGCATTTTCTCATTTCTTCAAAACTGCATAAAGCTTGGCAAGATGAGTATTCACAGTGTTTACACTTTGCCTTGGAAATACTTACTAGCTCTGATTGAAATATGTATTTAAATGTACCAGGAATACCTTTGCTGTAGAACTTTTGTATCAAAATACTGTAAGAGGTGATGTTATTTAGTGTGAAATGGTAAATGAAATAATGTAGATTGCTTAATGCTTTTTATTGTTTCTCCAAGCAGGCAGTAGGTACTGCCTTGATAGGTTTAGTAGCTGGAGGACTCCACCTTAAGCACATTATATTGTGACAAAGTCGCTAACACAAAGGCCGGATCTTAGCAACTAGAATAATTCATTAAGACACTGGAGTTGACTGTAAATGCACCAAACCCTCATCAGATCTGGTTCCAGGAAACATTTTGAGGTACTCTCCTCATTTTCTGAATCAGATACCTGATTATTGACATCTTTTTAAGAAAGGTGCTAGTTTGGCAGTAAACTCCTTGGTCTGTTCTTAGTCTACTTGCAGGAAGAACTGTACAGTGTGGCCTTTCTGAACATTTGACACATAAACCCACATGTGATGGGGCTATGCTGGCCATCTTGGATTGTGAACTTGGCTGACTGCCTTGTGTGAGTGCTTGAGCTGGAGCATGGGAGGAGGGTAGCCATGCATTCATGGAGAGGATTGAGAGGGCATCAATTTACATCATTTAACTTGCTGTGAGACTGTGGAATCATAAAATTGCATTATATAGTGGTGAAATAGAACCACTATAACATGATATTGAAAGCTGGTATTTTGTTCATCGAGACATGTTCCTAACTTGGAATGCACATAAATAGCTTTGACTCTCCATTGATTTGTTCTTTGTGTCATCTTTCAGATCTGTGCAAATCAAGCTGCCAACAAAGTACTTTGAAATAGTTAACGTTCTAGTAATATTTTGTGGCTAATGTAATTTGCCTAGATGTAAAATATAAGGCTATGAGTAACAGATCTTAACAGTGAAAAGATTGCCAGTTGCAGTCTTGTTTACACACTTCTATTATTATTTTTTTTTTTTGCTACTTAAGACAGCTAATCACCAGCAGTGATTGTGAAATACTTTCAGTGTGGAAAGATCCTGTGCACCAGTGTGCTGTCCCATTGTTTGAAGAATAGCCAAATGATTTTGTCCTGATATATATGGAGTGAATTTAAAGAATGCTGTTATACTTTCTTTGCAGTTAATACTATACAGCTATTCACACTTCATCTTTTCATAACACAGTATGTGACATACTTATTCTGCCACATGGTCATTTTAAAAATAGGCAGCAGGCTTGAAAAATTGTGGATTAATAATTTCATTTGTATGACTGGCACCTGAAAAGCAATAAATATTTTAAATTTCAAAGCAGTGGAATCTCCTCACATCTACCACTTAGACTACTGATTTGTATTTTACCCTTTTTTCACATCTAGTGGTCTATTACTGCTAATATTACAGAAATGTTCAGTGCTTTTTATCTCTCATTCAGTGAAATTTGTAGAGCCAGCACAGGCATTTGTTTCTTCCTTATGCTCTTTACCTTAGGAGATTAACACAGATGCTGCTACAAATAATATGTTAAGATTCTTGAATGTATCCACAGATGGGCAACAAAGATGGTGAAGGGTCTAGAGAGCAAGTCCTGCAAGGAATGGCTGAGGGACCTGGGATTGTTTAGTCTGGAGAAAAGGAGGCTGAATGCCTGCAGTGAGGTTGTAGTGAGGTGGGTGTTGGTGTTTTCTTCAAGTAACAAGTGATAGGATGAGAGGAAACAGCCTCAGGTTGCGCCAGGAAAGGTTCCAGTTGTCTACTGGAAAAAATTTTCACTGAAAGTTGTTGTCAAGCATTGGAACAGGCTGCCCAGGGAGGTGGCAGTCACCATCCCTGGAGGTATTTAAAAGATGTATACATGTGATGTTGAGTGGCATAGCTTAGTAGTGAACTTTGCAGTGATAGGTTACTGGTTGGACTTGATAATCTTAAAGGTCTTTTCCAACCTAAATGATTCTATGAAGTTTTTCAGTATGCAGACAGTCACATACTTGCCCATCTCTACATTTCAGTACTGTTACTTTTATTTACTACTATTGTTACATAAGTGATGGTGGTTGATAATTAGATATTTAATGATTAGGCTAGTACTTGCCTCTGTGACTTTTTCCTCAGGAGCACAGGTTCAAGGTCTGTCCCTACTCTAAAGTCTCTGTACTGTTTAATTATGACTAAGCTACTTGTGACTCATCTCATGTGTAAAAGTCACAAATGCTTTGCCAAGCACCACTCATATGTCTTTATCTGAGTAGCTTCTAATGGTTAGAGAAGCCTGGCTATGATTTTGCCTTGTGAAGCGACCTTCTCAAGTAATTCCTTTCAGATATTGCGAGGAGGGATGCTTTGACGTTTGATGCATACGTGATGGCATCCGATTATAGACTTGGTGCCTTTGTTCTCAAAAGACTGTAAAGTTGATGACTAAGTTATCAAGAGTTATTGCTATATTAAAGGCATATTTTTACAACCATTTCAAGTTAGAGATAAAACAGGCATTCCTGGCAGGGTGACTTGGCCTTTAAAAGGGATGTATTATTTTATTTATTTTTTTTCCCCCCTCACTAGAGGAGTTATCTGGAACCTCTAATTGGTTCTGTTAGGAAATGGTAGATGGAAGAGGATTTGGACAAGGGGATAGGAGATAACTTAAAATTCATAGGGGAAAAAAATGGTTCCTTTGAGGTGTGTAGGTATACTTGTGCAAGTTTGAGAAATCTCTGCTGGCATTTGCTTCCACTGGTGAAGCACAAGTTTGTACAGAACTATGGATGGAAAATAGGGATAAGAGTAACATGTAGCACCATCAGAAATCACACAGCTCTTTCTCATTATCTCAGTGAAGCAATAAAGGCTGCCATGACTTCTTTATCTCATGACTTTGGACAATTCTGAGGCCCTACAAAGTATACGACAGAATCAGGATGACAATGTAAGAGGTGAAGGAGAAATCTCCCAGATCCTGGATATCTTGCATACTTTCAGCTCTACAGTGATAAATAAGAGATTGTTGGAGCCTGCAAAAGACATGTGAGCTAAGAAGTAATATAATCTCTTTCAAGAGAGTGAATATGTTTTCCTGGTGCCATAGTTATGTGTCACAGACAAGATGAAGGAAAAAAGAGATCTTATGATACAACATTTAGGAAAAAATACCTGAGAAAGTCCAATCCAATTTGGATGTCATTTACTTATCTTTCAGCTTCTAGATAACCTTGCATGTTTATTAACCCTTTTCTAAATAGGTCATTTGCCACAATCCATAGTCCCAGTTTAATGGACAGTTACAATAGGGATATCAAGAGAATCTGAGCTGCTTTGTGACCAAGTTGCTTGCAGTCACCTGGCAGCCACAACTTTGGTGATGACAATATCTGGCTTAATCTTTGAAAATTTCATGAAAATGAAAGCTGTGATCCTTCCACTGAAGGGTAACTAACTTCATTTGTGTGTGTGTATACATTTTTCCTTTGTTGCTGTGCAGTCTGTTCTGTGGATGCTGGCTTTAAGAGTCTGAAAAATCTCCTGAAACAGATTTCCCTTTGTCTTGGCTGTTAACTCCTACATCTGTGAAGCCTGGATTTTAGATTGCTGTAAATCAAGTAGATCTGGAAATTGTAAAGAAATGGAGTATTCTATCAAATTCCTGTGCCATTTCATCATCCTTTTTCATGAGTGCTTTCCATAAGAGAGCATTGAAAGAGGTACGCTTTCAATACCAGGGCGGGGAGTACTTACATCTTTCTCTTTTTTGCACTAAAAATAAGAATGTCATATTCCAGATCTTTGATACTTCCCTGCACTGATCTGTCATTTCAAGTTTCAGTCAATGATTTTAGTATGATTTTCCAGGTAAACCTTCAAGTTTGGTTTTCAGCTCTCAAGATTTTTCTATTCACATGTGTTCAGGCAGCATGCAGAATATACCTTACCTCTCTGGTAAGGGTTCTTATTATCAGCACTGAGTCCTGCTCTTTGATCTTTCTAAAGCAGTGGTAAAGTAAGTGTTTGGAAGTGATGAAAGTGCCCATGAGACAAAGGATCCATACTTTAACTCAAGTGCAGGATTAATGAGAGCAGTGTTACTTTTCCTTTTAGTGGTATGAGAGAAAGTATGCTTCAGATTCTGGCAAGAGCTGCTGGCCTACACACTGAAGTGATGTCATTTCAGCTCTTCTCCACACATAGGTAACTTGGACTCCTTGCTTAGATCAGGCTAATTGCCCAGGATGAGAAAAGAGTCTTTCTTTAATCAGCTATGGTACAGGAGGTCTTTAAGAAATTGAGGGGTAATGTTGCATTGAAGGTTGATAGTCTCAATTTAGGCACCTGTGGTGGTGTTTGGTGTTAGCTGGACTTACTTGAACCTGCTCATCTAGTTCTCAGTCTCTTTAGTTATTCTGGCTATGATTTGTAGAACTGAACAAATTCTGTTACGACTTTGTGTCCATGGTGTTAAGTGTCACTCCCTCAGCTCTTTACTTGACAACCAGTGAAGTGCAGCTGTTGTCTGAATTTCAGAGCTTTCTGTTCCAAACCAAGACACTGACTAGACTGATTTACATCTTGTTAGAAAGATGTTTCTGAACTAGTGGCCCTATATGATGGAGTGACTGCGTTAGTGGACAAGGGAAGAGCTAAGGATGTCATCTACCTCGATTTCTATAAGGCCTTTTGTGTGGTTACCCACAGCATTCTGGAGAGATACAGGAATATAGATTTGATGGGTGGACTGTTAAATTGCAGTCTATTCCATGGTTCATCCTATCTGCTTCTCCACTGACCGCTGAAGAAATTTAGATGGCCTGCTTACTGTTAGTTATGTGAGCTATGATAGTGTTCTAAGGCATTCAGGAATGTGCCTTTCATGGGGAGAATAAGTATTCAGAAATATCCTTTCTAGGTTTATCAAAATGGATCTCAGGCTATAAGAACATATGGGCTTTATAGCTTGTGTTACTAGTTTGGATAGTAGCAAATGGCAGCTTATTGCATTCAAATTCAGATAACCCCTTCTGCCTAAATAGTGCATGAACCTTTACAGGTACCTTTACTTTGGTAAAGGTGTTTTGAATCTATCTATGCCTAGTTAAACTCTTCAGTGAGTCCTCAAGAGATGCTCCTTATTCCCACCTCAGAATGACTGAGACTTGCTGGTTGGTAACCAAGAATGGATTCCATATGGAAGGAAGCAGAAGATAGCTGTGCTGCTCTGAAATGTGTTCTCCATATGGATTCTAAAACCCAGGCTCCTTCCCAGCCTTTATTGAATGCTCTTTTCCAGCTTGTGTATCAATGAAGGAATGAAAGACAATGCTGCACACTGTACACAGTGTAGAGAAGGGAGAGTATGAGTCCAGGAGCCAGTGCTCTGTCAGCTCCAATTGTTGGCAGAATTACTTAATCTCAGCTACATAGGATTCCTAACACAGCAAGGCTGTGGGTTCACAAGCAATTTGGGCCAGTTCAAGTGTAGGCCACTTTTGGAAGAAGTCTGTGCTTCTACATCTTTCTCTCTGTCAGCACCTGTATCAACGGGGCTGCTCTAGGAATGAGAGTGAGTCAGTCAATATAACATGATACAAAAAAACCCTAAATTAAAAAAAAATAATGTTTTACAGATGGGCCACTTCCTTGATCCTGTCACTTACATAGCCTTGCTGTCTTGGTACAAGCCTGAAGGGAGGAAAGCCACTATTTCTGTGCTTGGTGGCAGCTCTTGATTAGATAACACTGTCATTCAACAACTGCTTTAAGTGAAATTGTAGAATCCATGTGGATGGGAAGTCTGAAGCTGTTCTTGAGAATAAATAAACTTTTTAACTGTTTCTATTAAGAATAACTTTCAAAGTGGTTCACTTTATGAAAGTGACTCCTGGTTGTCTGGCTGCAAGATTATATATAAAAATGCCTGCTGGGTATGCAAATAAGAGTTTTATGAATGAGGAAAGAAACATTTGTATGTGTCTTGTATGTTTCCAGTGCAGATTTACAACTCATTCCAGCTTCCATTAGAAGCAAGAGCAAAAACTTGCTTTCTAAAACTTTCTAATACTTTATGTAGTGATTCTACACATCATCTGCATAACCCAGTTGCACTAACATTACTTTTGGTTTTGCTTTGATATTTTATCAATAAACTACAATTTTGCAGTGTGTAATGAGTATACTTTTTTCTTAATGGCATTTCAACATGGTGTCTAAGCATTTGAAAATGAGTATAAAATTATACCTATTTGGATACTAAAGGGCAACTCTGGGTTTGTCACCATATGCTTGGGGAGAAAGGCACAGCAGATAGAATAGAATAGAATAGAATAGAATAGAATAGAATAGAATAGAATAGAATAGAACAGAATAAACCAGGTTGGAAGAGACCTTCAAGATCATCGTGTCCAACCTATCATCCAACACCACCCAATCGAGATGTCTTTTGCATAGCAACTTGGTTTTCATTTCTGCTTGCAAGACAAAAAGATATGGCTTATTAGGTGGGTTTATTGTTCTAATCTTCTGATTTTTGTTTTCTTTAGGTTGCAGCAATCTATAAAGATTCAAGTATTGGAAATCTTATAAATATAGTTATTGTAAAAATAATTGTAATTCACAATGAACAGGTAGGAAAAAGTATTTAAAAGTTTTCCTTCTAACAGCATAAATGAAATACCTGCATTTGCATGGTAATGACAAAGGTTACTTTTTTTGGTTGTCATTTTAAATACAAAATATTTTAGATTATAAAATAGCAGACTAAATATCAAATGGAGGTTAACTGCAGAACCTTGATTTAATACCTATATTTCCCTATCTCTCTGCTGTTACCTCTCTTGACCTTAGTAGGAATAAATCAGATACTATATGAAAGCTTGTGGCATAACTGCTGAAAGTGGGGTTAAACACATGGAAACACTACAGGGAAATGAGAGCTTTCATGCAGGGTTTTTATCCCTAACAGATCTAATATTTTAAGATTGTTAGGAGTATATGCTTTCCAAAAGCATGGGTTTGTATTTATTTGTTTTTATAAATGTCTTGTCACCATTTTAAGTTTTTTTTTTAGTATTTAAGGCATGGTGCATGCTCACTTACTTTGATTAAAATAATGGGTTCTCATGACCTGTACCTAAATTCAGATCTGATCCTACAAACAGGTCTGTGTCAGTGAACACCAATGTGGAGTCCTGCTGTCTTCCTTTCCACGCACAGTCATTGTATTGTAGATTAGGGGCACAAATGACAAAGTAATAAATGCATGTGCATGAATATTAAACCCCTTATTTATTCAGTGTTTTTGGGTTTGGCCATTTCTTGCTTAGGAAGGACCAACTATCACCTTTAATGCAGCTACTACTCTTCGTAATTTTTGCTTGTGGCAGCAGACGCAGAACACTTTGGATGATGCTCACCCTTCTCATCATGATACTGCGGTTCTTATCACTAGGTACAGTATCTGAAATAGTCATAGTTACTCAGCCAGGTGAGACAAATGCTTCAGTTTCTTATATACAGCATCAGTTTTTAGTCATTTCCCTGATACTTCATAGAAAATTGAAGTGAATAAAGGCTACCTTGCATTTACCAATCCCATCATGGGGAAGGAGCAATTACTCTGTCAGCACTATGTTGGTAGCTAACCATCTGAGGAAGCTTTTGTTATAGGTGATATAAAATTACTTAGATCTGAAATTGCTACAAGGAAATTGAATCATTATTTATTGTACATGTATGTGATAGGGACGGAGTGTTGTACATAATGGAATCACCTAAAGGATGCTGTGATGGTCAGCTCCTGATAGCACAGGCATGATTAGAACTACTAAAACCTTACAAACAGAAAACATTTAAATACTAGTATATACTCTTTCTGTATACTGATAGCCTCAATGAAGTTTCTGATGTTCATTCACTGGAATGCTTTCTCTCTTTTGCTGTTTGCTTTCATTACTGCCCTCCGGAGTGTCCTGAATTTTACATTGTTATTTCGGTCCACCACCTATAAGGTAGTTTCAAGTATACTGCAATCTGCACATTTTTCAGCAGCATTTCATGCTTGATCTGCCTGTTGTATTGTAGAGAAACAACGTAGGATTTGAATTTTTATTCTTTGCAAGCTAGATAGAAAGCAATAATCTAGTAATTTAAAATACTACTTTCACTTGAATGCAAAGTCTTTGAATGGACCTAAAAACTAAAAAAATATAGTTAAAATTGCAGTAGCTGTAATTAATATATCAACAGTGAAATTCTTGAAAAATACTCTTTTGTTTGCTCTAATAATTTAAAATAAATCTTTTCCTTCAAGGGAAGATATCTGCAGAGCTAGAGAGAAGTGTGATACTCTTGGTGAGTTATTCTTTTTTAGTCAGTATGATTTTATAACTGAAAATCTGTGAGAATTTTATTATAGGGAGAAAAATCAATTAGGAATAAATCAGAAAATAGATGCAAAATTTAACTTGCAGACAAAAAAAATCTACTTCCTAATGCTGTGCTGCCCCGGCACATACTTCTGTGCTGGGTAGTTTGTTCACTTTGTGTAAATTTGCTGTACAGTTGAGGCATAATTTTCTACTTGAGTGCCATAACATTTGTTCATAGTAATTCCTTCTACATGAAAATGAAGTCTGTTGAGCCTTTATATAAGGATTCGATTTTGCAGGTTTAGCAGAGCTAGGTACAATGTGTGACCCACTACGCAGCTGTTCTATAAGTGAAGAAAATGGACTGAGTGCTGCTTTCACTATAGCACATGAGCTTGGACATGTGTAAGTACCTATTTCTCTGCAGGTTTATTTCTTCTTGAATATGACCAGTTTCCAGTGATGGGCTCTATAGTTCTAAGAGGGAACGTTCTGCTACATTCATTTAGAGTAACCATCATTTCTGTGCCTTGCAGTGAGCCATCTCCACCCAATTTTATAACTTGGTTGTTACACTGAATTATGTGACAAACTGTCCACGCAGCTATATTTTGCCTCTTTGTCATATAAACTGGTTTGGACTCTGGGACAGATCTTGGTGCTGCAACATAGTCACAGAATATCGTTGGTTGGAAGAGACCTTCAAGATCATCTAATCCAACCTTCAATCCAGTCCTGCAAGGTCACCACTAAACCATGTCTCTAAAGCACCAGTTCCACCCGCTGTTTAAATAGCTTCAGGGATGGTGACTCCACCACTATCCTGGACAGACTATTCCAGTGTTTGATAACCTTTTCAGTGAATAAATATTTCCTAGTATCCTAAACCATCCCTGGCATGGCTTTCATCCATTTCCTCCAGTCCTGTCACTTGCCACCAAAGAGGAAGGGCTGTCCCATTCCTCACTCCAACCTCCTTTCAGGTAATTGTGGAGAGCACTATTGTCTCCCCTCAGCTTCCTTTTCCATCAGCCATTCCTCACAGGACTTGTACTCTAGGCCCTTCACGAGCCACACTGCCTTTCTCTGAACATGCTCCAGCACTTCTATGTTCTTCCTGTAGTGAGGGGCCCAGAGCTGAACACAATACTTGAGGTGTGCCCTCATCAGTTCTGAATACAGAGGGATGATCCCCTCCCTGTTCCTGCTAGCCACAGTGTTTCTGATACAAGCTAGTATGCCACTGGCCTTCTTGGCCACCTGGGCATATTGCTGACTCGTATTTAGTTGATTGTCAACCCTCAGGTCCCTTTCCAAGTTAGAGCTTTCCAACCACACATCCCCAAGCCTGTAGCATTGCATGAGGTTGTTGTGACCCAAGTGTAGGACATGGCCCTTGGTCTTGTTGAACCTCATACAATTAACCTTGGCTCATTGATCAAACCTGTCTAGATCCTGCTGTAAAGCTTCCCTGTTCTCTAGCAGATTGACACAGCCACCCAGCTTGGTGTCATCTACAAACTTAGTGAGGGTGTACTCAATTCTCTCATTGAGATTGTTAATAAAGATATTAAAGAGAATCTTAGGTGACACCACTTGTGACCAGAAGCCAGCCAGATTTAGCTCCATTCACCACCACTCTTTGGTCCCAGCCAGCCAGCCAAGTTTTTATTCAGTGCAGAGTGCACTTATCTAAGTTTTGTGCCTTGAGTTTCTGAAGGAGACAGTGTCAGAGGCTTTATTAAAGTCCAGCTAGACAATGTCCATGACCCTTCCCTCATCCACCAGACCTGTTAACTCTCCACTGTATTTTAGCCCTGATAGAAATTTACATTTAAGAAAAGACAATTGTTACTATAATGCAGAAATATTGTTCCTTGTGTTTGATCCTTTCAGAATACAGTAGAGTAACACAGAGAGAAATACATTACACAGAAAAATAAGAGGAGATGACAGCATTTTATTTTATGAAGCGTATCTCATCAATGATGACAGAAAGGTGCTATACTCTAGCTCCATGAGGCATGCCACAGTGTAGGTAACAATGATGTACAGAGCTCAGTAGCTAGCTTGTTGATTTTCATGTGCCTGGGAGTTCGTTTAATACGTGCCATTTGTCGCGATACTTAAACTGAGATAACGAAATAAGATGTGTTGCATAAATAGGATGTTGATGTGCTCTGCAGTTCATTTTTGTTACTGAATAGTGAGAGTTACGATGTGAATATTGGGGTAATATGTCCCAAACAGTCCAGTGATGGCCTTTATATTAGTTGAGGTGATGGGTTGTTCATGTCAAGTGACATACTCATCATTTTTTTTCTGATGAGCTAAAGAATTATGTGATTGTAAAATTCTTCCTGTTCTCAGCATTATACAATTAGGAGTGTTTTGGATGAGAGAATATTGTAAGGTGTTTTTAAGATCCCTATTGCCATAATGCCAGATAGCCCCATTAAATTTCAAGGCATTTTCAAGTTCAAAACTCAAGCATTTGCTGCTACAGCAAAAAGTTTCAACTGATTATTACTGAATTTGTTTTGGAGTTTGTCTGTTTTGCTTTTTAGATTTAATGTGCCTCATGATGACAGCTTTAAATGTAAAGAATCTGGAATTAAGCATCAATACCATGTGATGGCTCCAACTTTAAATTACCATACAAGTCCATGGACCTGGTCAAAATGCAGTCAGAAATATATCACTGAATTTCTTGAGTAAGTATTGATATAATATTATGGTTTTGTACTATTTTTTCCCCAATTTCATGTCTTTCTGAGTTTAAAATATATTTCTTAAATAGCATTTTTGTGTTGTTCTCAGGTTTAACCACTTACTTCCAGGGCCTTGTCCTCAAAAAAAAAAAGTACTGTGTATTTAACTCTGGATTATTCATGGCTTTTTTGAAGTTACACTCAACATGTAAAGCTAAGAAGATCTGGGTTTTTTTTTTAATATAGAATCACAGAATTGTTATGGTTGGAAAAGACCCTTAAGATCATTGAGTTCAGCTGTTAACTGTACCAAGTCTAATGTTAAACCATGTCCCTTAGCACCAGATCTCTGCATCTTTTAAACACCTTCAGGGATGGGATTCAATCACCTCCCTGGGCAGCCTATTCCAGTGTTTGAGAACCCTTTCATTAAAGAAGTTTAATATGCAATTTAAACCTCCCCTGGCACAACGAGAGGCCATTTCTTGTCCTGTCTCTGGCTTCTAGGGGGAAGAGACCAACATCCACCTCACTGCAACCTCTTTTCAGATAGTTGCGGAGAGTGATAAAGTCTCCCCTCAGCCTTCTTTTCTCTAGACTGAAATAACCCCAGTTCCTTCAGACACTCCTAGTTAAGATCTGTTCTCCAGACCCTTCACCAGCTTTGTCCTTCTCTGGACCTACTTCAGCACTTCAGTGTCTTCCTTTGGTTCAGGGGCTAAAGAACTGAACACATGATTTGAGACATGGCCTCACCAGTGTTGAGTACAAGGGGACAACCACTTCCTTGCTCCTGCTAGTTACACTATACCTGATACAGACCAGGATGTTTTTCACCTTCTTGACTGTCTTGGCACACTGCTGGCTCGTGTTCATGTGGCTGTTGATCAAGACCCCCAGGTCTTTCTCTCCTGGGCAGCTTTCCAGCAACTCTTCCCCAAGCCTGTAGTGTTGCACAGGCTGGTTGTGACTGTAGCTATGATTCTGCCATACATAATGGCATTGGTTATTGAAAATACCTTGAGTGTAGTTTTAGTAGGTCTAAGTAGGCATGCTTTATTTGTGGATGCTTTTATTTAAGAAATAAGTGGTTGTTATCATTTAGCAGTACCCTCTTTTTCCCTTGTAAGAATTTGAAAGTGAGAAATGACAGCCAGAAAGCAAAAAAACTTCAGCTTTGTTTGGTGGATATAATTGAAAACACAATAAAGGCAAACCAAATGACCTTTCCTTTTTTAAAATTGTAGTTGAAGTCATTATGTAGCACCTTGAGTACTGTGTCCAGTTCTGGGCCACTCGATTTAAGAAGGACATTGAGACTCTTGAACGTGTCCAGAGAAGGGCAACAAGGCTGGGGAGAGGCCTCAAGCACAAGCCCTGTGAGGAGAGGCTGAGGGAGCTGGGATTGTTTACCCTGGAGAAGAGGAGGCTCAGCGGAGACCTTATTGCTGTCTACAACTACCTGAAGGGTGGTTGTATCCAGGAGGGGCTTGGTCTCTGCTCCCAGGCAACCAGCACCAGAACAAGAGGACACAGTCTCAAGCTGCACCAGGGGAAGTTTAGGCTCGAGGTGAGGTTTAGTAGTCATGAGGTCTTGGGTGACAGGTTGGACTTGATGATCTTTGAGGTCTTTTCCAGCCTTATTGATTCCATGATTCTATGACAGGTAGGCAGGCAAACCCACAATTCCACTGAGATAGGCATGTGTAAGGACTGTGTGACTAGGCTTCCAATTAACTAAGAACAATATATTCACATTTTTTCCTGTTTTTACACCAGTACTGGTTATGGTGAATGCCTCCTAGACAAACCTAGTGGAAGAATATATGATCTTTCCTCTCAGCTGCCTGGGTCGATATATGATGTCAACAAGCAGTGTGAACTTATGTTTGGTCTTGGGTCACAAGTATGTCCATATCTGGTGAGTGAGCAACACACAAGTCATACTCAATCTATAACAAAAAAATACTACCATACAAGTTTAGAAATGAACTCTTAAGACTTGTGGTTTTGGAAGAATTTTGTCCTGAAATACATCAAAGTTCAGGTTCTATTCTGTTGAAGTAAGAAGAGTTGAGTAGAGAGCATTGCAGGGCTGTATGTAAGAAATACAGAGAACTGAAAGGTAGGATACATTCAGTTGATTTGCACATCTGTAAATGTCATTATAATTCCTTTGAAAGATCTGAAGCTGCATGAATTGAGGCTTCCTGCAGCTACTGAAAGGAAATGAGTTCAACTCTTTCTACAAATGATTTGATATTACAGCTCCTATCTTACATTGCTAGGACTTTCTTATCTGATGCTTTTAGTGCTTTTTCAAAACTTATAGTATAATTCAAATTATATTAATTCAAATATTTGTTTTAAATGTTTGGTCCAAAATGTAGATTCTCTTCATTTGGACAAAGAGTCAGAAAATACTTTCATGCCTGTTGGAGTGTGTATTTTGTATACTTAATGAAAATTGTGTGGGATCTGCTAATAAAATGTCAGTTAATAGTGAAACTTGAGTTGTATTTTGAAATTTGTGGCCAGTGCAACATAAAATAAATATAGATACAACATTATGACTTCATTTATTACTGTCATAGTAGGTAGAGTTATATTTTGGACCAACCTGTCAAATACCTCTGTTATTTCATGTCTTACTGGAGCTGTTTAAAGGAGAGAATTTAAGGTCAGATTCAGACTGAAAGTAGAGTTTTTGGTAAGGTAAAATGTGGTTTGGGAGGAGTCAGGCTTTATGAGAATATTATAGAAAAGTTAAGGGAGTTTACAGACTTGAAGATGAGCTTCCTGAACACTGCTTTGTAGATTTTGTAATCCCTGAGGGTTATTTATCCATTAAGAGTCTTTTAAAAATTTGAAATGGAACCTTTCCTTTTAATTTTCTAGCCAGTGCATTTTTAAGACAAATTCCAGTTAGTGTCTTTTTTTTTTGCTACAAACTGTCTGCAGAGAGTCCACTGTAATGTCCCAAATTGTTTTTAATTATATTTTCTTCTGATTTAGAAAATGAAGTTGTCTATTACTTCTAATGGGATTGGTTTCAAATATAGCACAGTCCTGCCTGGTCTTAAGTAAAATCCAGTTTGGTTTTTGGGGGGTTTGTCTGCAAGATGGCAGTACTAATAGCAAACACTAAGGCCACATAGTATGAGAAAACAACACAATTATCCCAGCTACTGTCTAAAGTGATTCTACAGGTACAATAAAAGTTCTCTTGTTTCTTTTTAGAAACAATGCAAACGCTTATGGTGCACAAGCACAGAGGGTGTTCACAAAGGCTGTCGTACTCAGCACATGCCTTTGGCTGACGGAACGGTTTGTGGTGTGGGAATGGTAAGCCTTCCTTTGTTTCTCAGTACTTGCATATGGCAGAATTGTTGATGTAGATAAGAAAGATCAGTGCTTACTGTGCATTTAACACACAGACTATGTGAACAGTGTCTACCTTATGTTACCTGCAGTTTCTCAGTCCTGTAATGTTGTGGCACAAATACAGGTTGTCTGTTCAGAATAATTGTACAAACATACATATGCTACATCAGTTACAAATAGATGGAAGACCTCAGGGGAAAGTTGCCATCTTTCCTTCTGTTTAACAAGTCTGTATCATTCATAAAAAGTTGTTGTGTTTGTTGTTTTTTTTTTTTCCTCATCAATAGTACTCCAAAGTGGAATTTCCTGGAAACAAAACAACCCAAAGGTGTTTCCCTCATTTTTCATTGAGGCTGTTTGACTGACCCAGAATGGATTAAGTTTTTTGAAAGATTAACTTTTTTGAAAGAAGGAGTTTTGGTTTATGTAGTAAAGATTTAGATTTAATATTTCTGGTGTTGGTATCTTCAAACACCACCATAACTCATTTACAAAGTGTATTTGCAGGTCCTAAGGGGCCTCTCTCCTCCTGTGCCCAGTTCCTGGTCTGGAGCTTTTCCTTGGCTCAGAGAGGGCTAAGGGGCCACTGTCTGGTGTGCTCCATCGCTGGGCTGTAGCCCTTCCGTGGCTCTTCTGGGATTCAGTTCTCTTGGTGCTTTTCACTTTTCTGCCTTCGGTGCAGGGCTCTGGGAGTGTTGATTGCCTTGGTCCAGGTGCAAGGCGCAAGTGTGGTTTGCCTGTTAGACTTTTGAGCTGCAATTCCAGCAGCATTTGGCTCTTGTTGCTTTCTGGGTGAGAACAAGGCAAATTGCCTGCCATCTTGGCTGGTTTAAATACCGTCCAAAGACAATTAATGCCCTTTGGCAGCAGAGAAACCTGATAGCTGAACCTATAGAATGGGGCATATCCAAAAATGGCCAGGGGCACGCACAGTTCACAGGTGTGTTACAAGGTTACTTACACGTGCTACACATTTTCCTGGACCATCTGTACCCCAGGAAGTGTCCAGGTTTGCACATCAGTTGGATTTGATGATCTTGGAGGTCTCTTCCAACATAGGTGATTCTGTGATTCACAGGTGCTTAACCCAGTGTCTGAGTTAGGGCATGTTTGGGGGCTTGTCCCTTCAGGACAGATTATAATCCTGATTGAAGTAGATAATTGTACATTGTTCACATACTCTAGTAAGTGCCTTATCCACAAATACCTTGCATTCATATACTGTCTTGCCTATTGTAACATAATTGGATCTGTTCAGTGCTGAAAACCAGGAACTCTCTCCGTGCTTACACACTAGTGCATGGGTGTATGAGGTATGGATTGAATGTTTTGATGCATAAAAGAAGATGACATGGGAAGTGGATTTCTTATACCCTGCTCATTGGTTTATTTGCTAAAGAGTGTTGAAGTGATGGGAGTGGTCTGTATCATCAGATGATACACATAAGTGTCCATAAGGGTCATGAGTATCTAATTAGAAGATGTAGTCAAGGCACTTGCAGAACCTAGGCAGAAACAGAAGCAGTGGTGAAAGGTAACTGAATCCAGAGTTATCAGAGAAGATTTGAGGGTTTTAGTTTTGGTCTAGTTTGGGAAATGAACAGAAACTAGGTGCTTGAGTTCTTTGCTGATATTAATCTTTGACTTTTCTGTGTCTCATTTCACCACCACCAAGTAAAAGTATATTCTTACCTGTCAGGAGATTGTGAGAATAAGTATTGCAGAGATTTTGTTTTACATGCTCATACATGACAATGATAATCTTAAATCTGGTTGGTTTTTTATGTTGATTTGATTTCAGTGTGTGTTGCCAGCTTCAATGGCTGTAAAAGCAGTGTTAACATTGTGTCTCTTGATAGTTCTGTACATTCAAAGATGTGTGATAGATTGCTACACTTCATTCAGTTATTACTAAAATCCTCCCAATAACTTCCAGTCTTTACAGTTGTTTTTTTCTTTTATTTCATAAGACAGTAGTAGTGAGGAATTTGAAAAGGCTGTCATAATGGATAGCAGTTTAGTGGCTAAACTATGTCAAATGGTTTCTTTCTGGTTTACAAGATTAAGAAAAGTTATTTGAAGGTTGTACTGGAGGCTTTGCCTGATGAAATACTATATATATGCAACTGATGTTGCAATGTTTAACCCATTTTTCATTCATTGATCAGAGAGGAACTTCATCTTTTATGTGAACTTCAAGCGTAAACTTTAGTGGAGTTGACTTTAATTTGCCAACATTAGAGAACTTCTTTTATATAAGAGTGCAAAAATCTATTTTGTACAATTACTTCAGTGAAGCCAGTTTTCTCTAGGAAGTGAAGAGCTAATTACAGTCATTACCTTTGAAAGATGTAAGAAAGAACAGCAATTAATCTGACAGATTGTCATCTGTTCCTGTTCCTGTCTAAGGGACAGCTCCTTTCAAGTTCAGTCAGCAAGTTGCTGTGGATGTTAATGGGCATAAGACATGGCAACTAGTAACTGCAATTAATATTTGCTGGCAAGCAAATTAAATTTATATTTGGCATTTGTGACATTATTGCTGTAATGGATTCACAAAAGAGCCGTTGAAGGCATTTCTAATTTTAGTAACAACTTTAAAGCTTAGATTTAGCACTTTGAATATATACTTCCTCATTAATCTGTAGTTTTTCTTCAGGTCGTGTGCCTAATTAGGGGATCCTGGTCTGCTTTTTCTGCAAGGCAAAATGGGGCTCCAATGCATGAAGCTATAACCTCATACACTACACATCACTTAAAAAACCATGTGTATCTCTGAGAATAATCTGGAAAATACAGGCTACAAGAATGAATTTCAGAGTCCTTTTCCTGCTGTGAGTTATACCAGGCTTTTTATGAAGTACTCTGTTTCAGAAAATTTTTAGTCCTGTTCTGTGTACATTCATCACTCTCCTTGATTCAGCTGAAATTGAGCATAGCCTGGTAATTAATGCTTTAATAATTTTTTTACAAAATTGCTTTCCTGGAAATTTAGCAAGTCAATAAGCTGTAAGTTGAAACATTGGAAATCAGTTTATTAAATCATACTTTAACCCGCAGGCAAGAGTCAAACTAGTTACTATGAGCAGGTTGTTAATAAATAGGAATCTGGGTATCTGCATGTTCATTGATCCCAAATTTGAAACATTAATCCTCCTTCTCATCTCTGAAGACTTAATAATTACAGGTGGATTTGGGTCAATTTCTGTCTTTTTGACAGTGAACCAGCTGTTGACCTTGGCCAGAGCGGTTGTCACTTGCTGCAATCAGTATGTTTGGAATTACAAGTGATGCCTGCTTTACATGATGCATGCATTATATTTGTCATAACTAATGTGAGGGGGAAAATATTAGCAATTATATTTAAGTTTATGAAAGTTTTGTATATCATAGTATTCTCAGTGAAACAATGGTTCAGGCAAGCCCAGAGGAACATCTGGGATATGTCTGGTGCTGGAGTTTTCTACTATGACTTCATCATGTTGCTGCTGTAGGAATGCAGCAGAATAATAGCTAAGACAAGCTTTTTTGAATAAGCTATTAAAATCCCAGATGTGAACATGTGCTTTGCATTTTTATGGATCAAAATAATGCTGTTGTGGGTATAACATTTCATTCTGCAGCTTTGTCTTTTCCTGAAATCTCCCTTCAAGTTATTGTAAATGTTTTTCTGGGTGACAGAACCACCTAAAATCTATGTCACAGTCTCATTATGGATGCAGTATACATCTTGTGAAGGGAGACTTAGAATGTTTAGCCTATGGTAGTAAAATATTATTTCCAAAGATGCTGATGACAGTTCTTGGAAAGGCAAAATCTTAATGTTTCCTCTTGCTTACCTTATTGCTGCACTATATAAAAGTCTATCTTTTATCACTAGGTACTAGATGCTAGGTACTAGGAGGCACAAAAGTACTCTGAGAGTGTCTTGAATAAGGTAATAAAAACTAACAGTAATTACAGTAGTGATAAATCATATGCAGATAGGCAGTGAAGTAATGGTGTCTTTTTGGTGTTAAAGTTTGGTCTTAGTCTTAGCATCAAGCAAGCAATGATCGACAACTTGTTGGAGCATTTCAATGGTTGTATGACGAGGTAGACCTAGTTTTTGTTCTCTGCTTGTTTTGGCTTGTAAATCACTTTGCTCCTTAGAGGAATGCAGTGAGGGGATATGGGCAGGCAGTTTCATCTGAGAGTTGGATTGGGAACTGGGGCAGAACTCAGCATATACAATTTAGGAAAAAAGTACTTATAGGAATTATATGCAGTGTTAAAACCACTGGACAACATTGGAGTTTTGTGTCATTTAGGAATACTGAGAGACTGCATGCATCATATCTGTGTGTTCAGCAAAATTTGTTAATTGGTGGTTCCCACAATAAATTTGTAACATCTTAATAACTCTTGAGAAATTGTATGTCATATTCACATTAGTTTTAAAAAGGGGGGAAATCCTTGCATTATTTTATCTTCTGCGTACCAGAGGTTCTTAAATTGTTTCATGTGCCAGAGACTTTAGTTACCAGACCTCTTCTAGATTTTAAGGTAATTTGAAGCTGTTTTGTGTTGCAGAGTGGTGAGAGGCAAAACCTAATCTACAGAAATAACAAGCAGTTGGGTTGGTGTAATCTATTCTTATGATTCTAGTGATTGATTTATGTATGTATGGCAGAAAAAGATGGAATAAGCCACTCCCTCTCAATACCACTAGGAGAATCTCTCCTGACAACAAACCTAATGATCAGTCTAATCCTGAGTCTGCAAACAGGCATCTAAAATTAAGCATTCTCTCTATTGTGTGTGATCACTGACCCCATGTAGTCCATCCTGCCCAGTGTCTCCAGATGTGAGCAGACTTTGACGCTCTCAGAGGCTGTTTGAAGTCAAGGACAAGGTTGGGGACACATTATTCACATAGTAATCAGCAGGACATATAGTGCTGACATTGTAGTACCTTGTAAACATTCTGTTTTAATATGCAGGCTGTTCACAGAATCATTGTATTGTTGTGATCAAATACACTGGTTAGGATTTTCTAAAGCATGCAAGTGAATTAGAATTCCAGCTGCCATAAGTTATCAATAGGATTAATGCTGGTAATTGCTGTAGGTTGTTTAGAAAAAGTCACATATGCATCAACCATAAGATTCTCATTTAGGCTTTAGTCATATCCTTTTTCAGTAACTACTGAAGTGGATAAATATTTGCAGACTCAGGAACTTAGTAAATATATAGAAGCAAGAGACTGACCACTTGATTATTATGAAAGAAAGTAGCTAGTAAATATAACTTTCTATAAATAATAACAGTTTCCAGATACAAGGTGATTGAGATCTCATAATTGATTTGACCACAACAGAATAATCTTGCAATCATTGTCTTAATGATCTAAATCTCAGCAGATTTTATGTGAATTTTTACTTTGAAATAGGTAATTCTTCAGCAGGGGTAAAATGTGAAGTAACACAATAGATATTACAGTGTAGTATTTTTATCTACTAATAATTATTTCTTTGTTAATTCAGATTTAGTGGTAATAGTAAATTTGTTAAATTAGTAGTAAATGTAAAATCATTGTAAATTATAAAGACATAAAAACATGAAATAGTTTACACCTGCTGTAGTTGTTTAAGTGTAAATCTGCGCCATTATCTTGCTTTATCATAAACAAGGTCTTAAATACTTCTCTGCTTTTGTGAAACAGTACCACTAGGTATTTGGCTTTAAGGATCCTCGAAATATCCTGATATTCTTGGCTGGTTTTTATCATACCTTTTTGATTTTTCCTATTAGCTTGGATTTCCCAATTAAACTGGAAATGTCTCATGCATAAGGAATGTCTGTAAATCTAGTTTTGAAGTTTGTGCATAAAAACATACCAGGAATTCAAGATCAGGATTTTGAGACTCTTATATAGGCATCTAAATAATATGACAAGACCTGGAGATATGTTCAGCATCCAGTGGCTTTCATAGAGATCAAGGACCTCTAGACAAGATATCTTAAAGGAATTTTAACAGTTTAGAAAATGTCCACACTCAGATTAAAAGCAGTGACCTCTTAGGTTTTGTTCTTTCTGTGCCTAAAATATGCAGTAACCTTATGCTTGACTTAAACATTTTATTTTGTTTGTCAACTGTGTAGCACTGCCGCCATGGAATTTGTGTGAGCAGAGAAATGGAGATGCGTCCTGTAGATGGAGAATGGGGATCATGGGGACCTTATAGCTCATGTTCAAGAACTTGTGGAGGTGGAATCAAAAGTACCACCAGGCTGTGCAACAGGCCAGAGTATGTTTTCTATTGTGTTTTACCTTGGTGTGTAATGAAAGTACTGTGACATAATGGATTGGTTCAAAGCAAAAATGAAGATACTGTGGGTTGTCCAAGTTAGTCTGAAGCACCAATTTAAAAAATGCTTGTTTCAGCTACCTTTGAAAAGAGAGATAAGTTTACAGACTCTAATACACAAAGATCTTTTAGATTACTCTCTTCTCTCTCAACTATGTAGTTCATATTCATAGATATTTCTAGAGACTGGGTGCGAAAGTAGCAGACGGCAGAACGCTGTTTAAGATTTTTCTCCTTTAGATCAGTGCCTCAAACAACTTCTCGTGGAAAACAGCAGTTCTAGAAACTGAGTGTATTTTGCATTTATCTGTTTTGCAGACCAAGGAATGGAGGAAAGTACTGCGTTGGCCGCAGGATGAAATTTCGATCGTGTAACACTGACTCATGCCCAAAAGGCAAAAGAGACTTCAGGGAGCAGCAGTGCTCTGAATTTGACGGCAAGCACTTTAATATCAATGGTCTTACGTCTGGTGTTCGCTGGCTTCCAAAATACAGTGGTAGTAAGTAATTATAGATATATAGTTTTTCAATTCATGAAATAAAAATGTTACTTTAATTAAAGTTTTAAAACAGACAAGAAACCTGTTGGATTTTCTTTCCAGTTTCTATGAAAGATCGCTGTAAACTTTTTTGCCGAGTTTCTGGAACAACTTCCTACTATCAGCTGAAGGACAGAGTTGCTGATGGTACTCCCTGTGGACCAGAAACCAATGACCTTTGTGTTCAAGGCTTATGCAGGGTATTTAAATCTAAACTTATTAATTATTAAAATCAATTTAAGCAGATGGTAAATAATTAAATATTAATCCAAGTAACTGTTACTGCAAATATGTAAAGCAAGATGTTTTAAATTTACTTACATTAATTTTAATCCCTACTAAATTAAAGATCTGGAAATGGAGGCAATTAATTGAAGAACATGCAGTTGAATGAGACCCACAGTCTTTGCTTATTAAGATATGTGAGAGAGTTAATACTGTCCAAGTGAGCAGAGGTAAACTGATCCAAAATGGACATAAAGAGAGGAAAGAAGCATGCTGTGTGTGTATTGCCATCATATTTCTGATAGGTAATGTATGTATTATTTCATTTCAAGACTAGGGGGAATTGATCTTGAAAGGGATCAATTCAGCACTCTGTGCTTAATAACAGTTATGGAAGTGCCACAAGATTTTGCTGGGAGAAGCATAGTGCTGTTACTACAACTCAAGATATTCTTTTTTTTTGTCAAGCCCAGGCTGTTTTACTAATTGCAGGAAAACTGAGTCAATTCAGGATGAGGAGAAAGTGCAGCCTTTTTTATAGTGTTGAATCAAGAGGAAGGAGGAAATGCCTGAGAATTGTCCGATTTGTCATAGTTCTTTTCAAAAAGAGAGTTTAAGTAAAGATATATAAACAAAAATGGTGCTTATGCTAGTTTAACCAGCATAGTCTGTGTGTATTCCTTTGTTTCTTTTGCAGTAATGACAGATATTAAAAGATCTGATGACCATGCATGCATACATACTGCTTTTAGGATTCCAAGATTTTTTTTTTAATATAAACAGCTTAACATTTATACACCAGGCTGATTTTTTTAAAATACAAAATCTTCACATACTACCATGTATTCTTAAGCCATTCTTGACATATGAAGTGTATTTAGATTGTACATTCTTAGTGCAACAGCGCTACTATGTTTTGCCCTTAGATCACAACGCTCAAAACCATAAAAAGTCTTTCGTGAATTGCCAAGGAGGAACAGATATATACAGTGAATAAGAATATTTGGGGGGAGTGCAAAGATTACACTGTTTGTTCTCATTGTTTTCCATTGAGCTGACTGGCACAGGGCTATTGTTTTGTTTTGTTTTTGTAGCAAGCAGGCTGTGATCATGTTTTGAATTCTAAGGCAAGGAGAGACAAATGTGGCATCTGTGGTGGTGATAACTCTTCATGTAAGACACTTGCAGGTACTTTCAACAGTGCTCATTATGGTATGTTTGTTTGGGTTTGTTGTTTTTTGTTGGTTGTTTTTTTTTAATCTTAATGCACATTTCAGTATGGCTTAGAAATTGTTTTGCATTCGTGGGGGTGGGATTTCAGTGTGTGTTCTTTAGGGCCTTTGTCAAGAAAGAAGTATCACTAATTTTCAGTCACGTGCCCTATCAAGGATGCAGAGGCAAACACTGTGGTGGACTAACCCATTCAAGGAGTTGGGGGGGGAAATACTAGTCTGCTCTTAAGTCAAAACAAAAGACAGAATTATATGGTATGATGAGGATAAAAGTACCTTAAAAGGAAGAATGCTTCCTGCTTTGTGCTTTGCATTCTGTTTTAGCTATCTGAAACTATGCAGCTTGAAGGACAATGTTTCTTTTTGGTCATGTATACATAGCAAGAAGTTTGGGGTGTGAGCAGCTGATGAGATTCCTCATTTCTTACAGTGAAAAAGCCTGTGAAATGGGAGCCTTCTCTTTCCTGAAGAGAAAAGAATATAAACTTTGGGTAGCGTTTAATGTTCTTTCCTCTTCATTGACATGTAGTGCATGGGAAACTTCAGAATGAGAAACAGAGTGCTCAGGGAAGTGGTTGAGTCACTATCCCTTGAAGTATTTAAAAGACATGTAGATGTGGTGCTTAGTGGCATGGTTTAGTGATGCACTTGGCTGTGCTAGGTTAATGGTTGAATTTATGATCCTAAAGGCCTTTTCTGGCCTATGATTCTGTGAATAGCCCTGGTAATTCCTGTTTATTTGATTTAGTTTCTCTAATAAAGCTACTGATATTTTATTCTATATATAGTCCTTTCTGGGAAGTATGGAGAGACTCCTGTGGATGTGTAGCAGAGCAGTTAAGTAGTTAGAGTGCAGAACATAGGGATGTAAGTCTTCAGGTTAGTATTAGCTTCCTAAAGTCTCCTTAATGCTGCTCCATTGGGTGAATGACTGCATGACATGAAAATGATACCTGGTGAGCTGCCACACAGGATCTTCATAGAACAAAGGAATTGCTGGTTAAAGAGGAAAGTATGCCCATGACCCTGATGGATTTTGTTTTGTTGTTTATTTTTCCTGGTAGAGGGCTTGCACCAAGGAAAAAGTACCAAAAATTTTGAGATAGGATACATCTACACTTCCCATGCAAATATATGTAACTTTTCTTGTGTCTGTCCTGAGAAGTTGGAAGAAGACATGATTAGCTACTAAAGATTTCTGGATTTCTGAACATGTGATTGACACACCAAAGGAAAAGAATGTATTCTTCTGATAATTCTTAAATTCTGAACATTCTGAATAAAGGACTGACAATGTTTTTGTTTTCCACCACTATCAAAGATTTTTTTGCTTGTACACAGCAGATATTCTGTCACAAAAATACTTGATACAAGTGACCATTACAGGAAACTGCCAGTTACACAAATATGGTTGAGACTGTTACTATCTGCTTTGTGTTATCACAGACTTATTTGCTGCTTCTATCTAAAGTTGGAGGGGGTGAAACAGACAACACCCAGCATGGTTTGGGAGGAGGAATATCTTTATTATTTCAGTTTTTTACTAAATATTAGAAATTGTTTGAATTATGAACATATGAGAGATGACATTTAAACTACTGGACATCATGCTAAGCATTTGGAATTATGAGCTCCAGTAAAAATGCAGCAATGCAAGCAAGAGTTTGTAGCTAGCTGATCACTGAAACGTCACTGTCTATGGGAGGCCCATGACATTGCTGGGCTAGTGACTGGAGACTCTGTCTGAGGAAATGTTCTTTTCCAAAAAAGTTCTGATATAGGATCACAAGATAAGTATGGCAGTGTCTGTGCACTTAATCTTTTTCTTTTACCTTCACCTGGTCACCTTCCATACTGACATGAGTCATTTCACTAAGGCAGAATTTGGAACTAGACAATAGAAGCCTGTGGTACACATTTGTATTCACGCACTTACAATATTGTCATTAAGTGTTTAAACAGTAGTGAAACAATCATTAGAAATTCATTACAATGAAATACTAATTAGCTTAGCTCCCAGTCTTGGAAGTGGTATTCTAATTATGTACACATAATCATTATGTTGGGTGTTATGATTGCATCTGAGGATCACCTAGAAAAAGGCCGTTCTCAATGTTCTATTCTCCTGTGTATCCTTTGCTCTGCAGTTTTGTATATAGTTTCCTCCCATAATTTTTCTTCTGTCATTCTGTTACCACAAGGTTTTCAGTGTGTGAGAGGAGGGTTTGAGTGTGTTTCAGTTTTCTTCTCAGTATGTTGGAAGATTGACCAAAGGCTGTGCATTTATCTGGAGAGCGCAGTGTGGCAATTTGCAATTGAAGTGCTGCCCCCAGCTGGTAAATGCGCTGGACATGTGGTTAGGTTAAATGTTGATTTAAATGCATGGCATAGCTTTTAATAGATTAAAAGCATTGGGAAGTTAATGAATTATGAAATTGAAAAGGATATTGCCATTTAAATTTTCACCCGCAGAGGCAGGTCAACTAACTAAATCACAGCTGTTACAGTTTGAAGGAGGAACTTTAGCCGAGGAGGAACTTTAGCCTAGTCCCTGACTTCAAAGACTGAAAGTAAAGTTATTACCACGGGATACAAAAGGAAAATAATGACAAGGTCTATATAATTCATTGGCTTGCTAATGGGGATATAGAATCGTGGCATAAACAGTTCTTTCTCTCTTTTCTTCTTCTGTCACTTCTGTTTGCAAGTTCCCTCTCCTCCCTCTCCCTCTCCCTCTCCCTCTCCCTCTCCCTCTCCCTCTCCCTCTCCCTCTCCCTCTCCCTCTCCCTCTCCCTCTCCCTCTCCCTCTCCCTCTCCCTCTCCCTCTCCCTCTCCCTCTCCCTCTCCCTCTCCCTCTCCCTCTCCCTCTCCCTCTCCCTCTCCCTCTCCCTCTCCCTTTTGGCCTTGCTGGGGTATCTGTTTTGACTACTGTGTGAGGTCATGGGAAGGAGGGAGGGAGTTGGGGGAGGAGGTAAATGGGTCCCCTGTAGCCGTCCAGAGGGGTCTGAGGAGTTTCTGTGTTGTTTACAATTTGTAAATACATATATATATATATAGACAGTATATATATTGTATATATATTGCATATTTTGTACATATTCATTGCATTTCATATTTCTAGATTTTAGTTGGCTTGTAAACATAGCTTCATTTGCTTCCCTCCCAAACAGAGGTAGTCTGGCAATTTTATTTTAGGGGTAATCTTCTCCAAATTAGTTGGGGGGTGATTTCAACCCACCACAACAGCAAAACTCTTAAACCCAGCAAGCTAAGTGGAAAATTTAGCAAAGATTATAAAACATGCAATCTGGAGCATTAGTGTTTATTATTAATTTCTGGTATTTGCCACACTCAGGTTATCTTAGACATAAGTATCCTTTTGAATTTGTGATTTAGCATTTGTGAGAAACAAGTTGTTGGTTGCGTTTTTATAACCTATGTTCAATGTGCAGAGCGACAGTTCTAAAAAATAGGCCTTGATTCATCTCATTTTGTTACTTTGTGACAAGGCCACCATGATAGTAGTTGGAGATATTGAAGCAAACAGTGATCTACTTGTGAAGCATTTGTATTTTGAAGGGAGCACACCAGGATAACATTATAAGTGGCACCTGAATCAAGTGTGACTAGTTTCTGATGTATCTACCAATGTGTATGGCCTGCAACACTGCAATATTTGAGTATTAAGAACTTGGTCTTTGGAGTGTTGTCATGCAAAACTCTTGTGAGTTAGTGAAAGCTAACCCACTTGTGCAAATAGAGTGTGAAGAATATTTCACATCAGGTGACTTCTTCAGGCTTGTGTAAAATTTTTGTGGTTAAATTGTGAGGAGCCAAAATGTTTTCTGAGTCCCACTTGATACACTTGACAGCTTTCTGGAGTAGTGCTACCATCTAGAGATTTTTCTGAGTAGGTTGAACTCATGTTACTGGTAAAGAAATGAATTCACATTTCTGAATGCAGAAATGAATTTTAATGAATTATGAAAATAAAAGTTCAGATGAACTGATAAAAAAAAGGCAAAAAAATCAACAGAGAAATTCTATGTGCATGAAGATGCTCACATTTCCTTTCTAAAACATGAGGGTATTTAGCAGTGGTTGTCACTGGTTCGCTGTTTGTATGATCATAATTCTAATATCTGACTATTTTTGCGTATAATTAATTTATGAATAATTACATTGCAGGTTACAACATTGTAGTAAATATTCCCAAAGGAGCAACGAATATTGATATTCAGCAACACAGTTACTCAGGGAAACCAGAAGATGACAACTACCTTGGTAAAAGCCTCCTGCATGTAACATTGATGGATAGTTTTTGTGCTCTGCCAGAGGTCTGCTTTAGATGTATGTTATCAGAAGTCCGATAAAGTCTTCAGAGTAAATATCTAATTATATTGTATCATCATTTGTCTGAGTCTCTCTGTGGATGTAGTTGTTTTCAGAAATATGAGTCAGGTGTTGTTAGGGTTCTAATTCTTAAACATGTGTGTTCATTTGTCAGAAAACAGGAATTCTAGCAAGTTGCATCATTTTGTCAAGGTTTTGTTTTGTTGTGGCAGTATTGAGTAAAACTCCACAAACTAATTCAAGAATAATGCAGGTATTTGTGATTTTAAATCTTGGAAGCATACACTTTGTTTAGAAATGAAGGAATCTGACTTTCAGCAAACTTAGCATTTGTTTCCCATTTCTTTTTCAGTCATAACTGATTATAAAGGTTGCAAGTTGCAGGTGTGTGAGAGGTAAAAAGAACTCATAAGCACATTGTGCCAAAAATCTTTGTTGTTCTATTTCACAGTACTTACATTATATCCAAAGTTCCTGAGAGAATACTGGTCCATATTTTCCTTCTGTTTCTTATTCCATTAGCATCCCACTCAACAAACTTGAGAGTTTTCATTTTTCATGCCACCTCATACATCTTGCAGGACAGAAACAGCCCTGCCCCCAGCTATCACTAGCTACCACTTCAAATGGAATGCCTGAATAGCATACCTTTACTAAAACCTGTATTTACAATTTGATTTTTAACTCACTGTCCTTCTTTATTATTGTAAATTGATCATTACATTAAATTACTATTATAAATGCTTCAAAATTTCCTTTATTTTTACTTTAAAATTTACTTTTAAAAGCCACTTCAGTAAAAGCAGTTATAGCAAGTACAAGGATGTGGGCTGAGAACAGACCAGAAATACCAATAGTTGTTGTTAGGTTCTGATACTGTTTTCTTCTACAGTAGCAGAACCCAGCCAAATTTAAAAGCCATGACTGCAGTCAACCTTCAGCAAAACAAATACTACTAAGGTTATGTTGTTAATGCAGTGAAAATCCATGACAGCTGCTCAGGTGACAGTTACTGATGGTTAGGATTAAATTCATGCATTAGAAACTAATAACAGCTTTAAAGTATTACACGTGGACTGAAATAAAGCTAAGTGTTGATGAACTTGTGATTATGAGTTTTTATTGACAGAACCTTTTAATCAAAGAGATGCTTTATTTCCAATATTTTATTTTGCTTATAGCTTTATCTGATATTCATGGAAATTTTCTCTTGAATGGAAATTTTGTTGTAAGCATGTCAAAAAGAGAAATCAATATACAAGGAGCCATTTTTGAGTACAGTGGTTCAAACAATACGATAGAACGAATTAACAGCACTGATAGAATCGAAGAAGAGCTAATCTTACAGGTGCATGTTTACTTTTTTCATAAGTTTGAAAATTTGCTACATGATCATTACATTAATAATTTGATGTTCAGATTCACTGAAAACCAGCTGTCATTCTATTTCAATTAAGGTTTTGTGTGTAGGGAATTTATACAACCCTGATGTGCGTTATTCGTTCAGTATCCCAATAGAAGATGGAAGGGATCTGTTTACATGGGATCCTTATGGACCGTGGCAAGACTGCAGCAGGATGTGCCAAGGTACTGTGAATTCTTTTGTCACCAGAACCAAAGATCTGATAACATCTAGGAAAGGACTAGTCTTGAGTATTCAAATTTTTCACCCCTGCTTCTAAGGAAGAAACTCAGCACTCTCAGTAAATTTTAGGCTTTTAAGGGTGGAATGACTTCTGATTTTATTTTGCTATTATGAAATGCAATTTTATATTAAAAAATACATTTTTTCCTTTTTTTTTTTTTTTTTTTGTGTAGCCTTAAAGTGGTTCATAAAAACTAAGCTGAATTCAGTCTAATCCATCCTTAGAAAGTAGTAATGTGTGTCTACTAATATCTATTGGAGTTTTGTGAGCCTTTTTCCAGATGGGAAATTATTGTCTAATAGCTTTCTTTTTTTTTTTCCTTTTTTTTTTTAATTGCTTACCTACTACATGGAATGAAGCTGTTTAAAGACATATTTTACAATTTTTAACTGTTATTCTGTAGACCACTGCAGTGTAAAAACAAAACCACAGTATGTGTGAAGTTACGCATAAAGTGGACATACACAGATTTGTGGTAGATAACTCCTATTAGCAGGTGCTAGAAATGCCTTTAGGTACATGATGGTGAATTTCTTCTGGTTTTGAGTCAGACTGTAGATGTGCCATGTGCTAGAGAAGAGTTATCTGTCAGCTCTAGTACTTCTCCCATTGATCCAGATCTTTTAAATACCCCGTGATCAAGTTTTCTGTTTCTAACCTCTAAGTTAACATGGTAATTTGAAAATCTGGTAATTAGCAAGGGACAGATGGGATGCATTTGGAGTACTTTGTCTGATGAGTAAATGGACAGTTGCACTTCTGCAGTTTTCTGGAAATTTATATCCTTGTGAGAGCACTGTAGCATAGCTGAGAGATAGCATGATCGGGGGGTTGGAGCACCTCTGCTATAAATACAGGCTGAGGGAGCTGGGGTTGTTCAGCCTGGATAAGAGGAGGTTCCAGGGAGACCTTATAGTGACCTTCCAGTAGACTTTCCAGTATCTGAAGGGGACCTACAAGAAAGCTGGTGAGGGACTTTTTAGTGTGTTAGGTAGTGATACAACTAGGGGAAATGGAAAAAAAATATATAAATGGGTAGATTCAGATTGGATGTTAGGAAGAAGTTTTTCACCATGAGGGTGGTGAGACACTGGAACAGGTTGCCCAGGGAGGTGGTAGAAGCCCCATCCTTGGAGGTTTTTAAGGCCAGGCTGGATGTGTCTCTGGGCAACCTGATCTAGAGTGAGGTGTCCCTGCCCATGGCATGGGGCTTGGAACTAGATGATCCTTGAGGTCCCTTCCAACCCTAACAATTCTGTGATTCTATTATTTTAATAGCAGCCTTCCAGTAGCTGAAGGGGGCTGACAAGAAGGATGGAGAGAGGCTGTTTACAAAAGCCTGCAGTGACAGGATAAGGGGCAATGGCTTCAAACTAGAGAAGAGCAGATTTAGATTGGATTATCAGGAGCAGGTTCTTTACTATGAGGGTAGTGGAACACTGGAACAGGTTGCCCAGGGAGGTGGTTTGGGCTCCATCCCTGGAGATACTCAAAGTGGAGCTTGACAGGGCTTTGGGCAGTCTGATCTAGTTGAGGATGCCACTTCTTACTGCGGAGGGAGTTGGACTAGATGGCCTCTGGAAGTCCCTTCCAACCCAGACCATTCTCTGATTCTATGTGTGACTGGTATGAGGCTATTTTTCACCTGTAATGTAGTCAGCTGCACAAAGCAGCATGTTTGTGCAGTATTAGACAATTAGACAGGGGGAATTTCTAAACTAATGGAATCCATTAGTGTAAAAAGGAGCTGTTACTTTAGCCTTTTGTTTACCCTTTTTGGTTTCTTTTCAAGGTATTCGAAGAAGAAGAATGACATGCATACGTAAAAGTGATCATGTGGTAGTGTCTGACCAAAGGTGTGAGCTTATACCCACTGTGCCAGATGTCCTTGAGGAGTGTAATACAGAATGTGAATTAAGGTAAAAAATAGGTTCTTAGCTGATGGAGCCACTTGTGGTCTTACATATTTCTGTTAGTAGAGAATGAAACATTGCTTTATCCTCTTGTCTCTCTATTCCTCTCTACCTCTCTCACCCCTCCTATACCTCTTCCCTTTCATCAGATCTATTGGTATAATGAGTTCATGTGTGGTGTTTACACTGGCGAACCTAACTTCAACACTCACCTAACTTCTATTGGCAAAGCATAAAGTCCTTTCTGAATCTGTTTTGTATCCTGGTGCAAAAATTTGGATTGCTGAGCAATACATTTTTCATGAGAATTGTGCCTACAACTGGACCTAATTTGAACCAGACTTGTATTTTTTCAACTCCAAGAAAGCCCACACTAAAATGGTCAAGAGGCTGAACAGCTGGAATTAGAGCTTACATTTTTGAAGTCATTTAGGTGATAAATAAAAAAGATCTTTTAAGTTTAAAAATAACTTTTGTGAGCCCGTGTGTCTTCAAATTCTTTGAAAATTCCAGTCATGAGATAGATTTTGCAGCTTTATCTGTTTCCTAAACTATGTATCTATATGTGCATGACCATTCCTGGTGCATTCTCTGAGTGCTTTGAGTGCTTTATTCACCATGGTCTAATTCTATTTTTTTAAACACAATTAGCTTTCTATAACAGTTTATCCTTGTAGGTGGCAGCATGTTGGCAAAAGTGACTGCACATCAAAGTGTGGCCCAGGGTATCGGTCCATAGAGATCCACTGCATGAAGTACTCTGTTTCAAAAGGACTAAGTGCTCCAGTGGATGACAAGTACTGTGCTGATCAGCAGAAACCACCAACCAGAGAGCCCTGTCATGGTGACTGTATGTTAACAAGTTGGCACTACACAGAATGGTCAGAGGTACAAATTCAAAACCTTTTAACTGAGTCATTATCCTTCTGGTTAGTCTGTATATCAATTTTTAGTTTCTATATACTTTTTGTATGTGTGTAAGTAACTAAAATAAAAGAGGAGCTAATACCAATCTTTATATTTCAGTAACTTAGTCATATTTTTGTAAGGAACTCAGCTAAACTGATTGCAGGTTGGGTTTGAAGGTCGTATTTGGTGATTACCAGATCTTCTCTGCCAACTTTCAAACCCAAGCTGCAACAGAAGTCTATATTGTATATACAGTCTTAAAAAATCAAATCTAAGAGTATGTTGGAGAAAATGAGCAAGTATAATTCCAGCTTTAATCATCATTAAAAAGCTTTATCATGGAATTACTAAACAAAGTATCAAATTTATGTCACGTGAACATTAGCAGCCTGTGGATTACACGTCTAACAGTCATTGTCTTTCACCTTTAAGACTGATGGTGTATTTCAACTTTATTTTATCATGTTGTTTCCTGTTTTATAATATTTTTTTATACACCTCAGTGTTCCAGGAGCTGTGAAAGAGGCATCAGAACCAGAGAAGCTTTTTGTATGAACAATTTGGGTCGCCATCTTCCTGACAGGGAATGCCAGGAACTTCCAAGACTTGTAACACAGAGCTGCAATGAATTTTTATGTCCAAGCTGGACTGCTAGTCAGTGGAGTGAGGTAATGAACCATGTAAAGCTTGAGTTGCCTTTGGTCCTGGTCACTGATACAAAATAAGTGTGTGGTTTTTTTTGTCCTTTTGTTCTGGCTAATTGGGAGTGCATAATAAAAATACTAATGTCCTAGGATTTGGCTGATGCACATCTCACCTATACAAATGGCATGAAAACGTTGGAAACATACACCTGGAATTTACTTTAGTCTGAGTTTTTTTACATTAACATAAGGTAGTGAAGCTACTCAAAGTAAATGTATTTATAGTCATGAAACAATGAGAAGCATCTAGGTGAAGAACAGTCATATCCATTTTATTATAAGGATTATATGAGCATGAAAAAATAATAGATAATTCAGACTTCTTCTCCTGTGAAATCTGTGATGTGTGCTCCTATTTTTTAAAAGTATTCTTTATTCTAATGAAAATAAATTACCTGTATGCTGTTCCTATATTTTTGTAGCTTTAGAAATAGTTATTGTTTTGTATTGTATTTGGGTTGATGTTTACAGGAAATGGAGAGTTCATAAAAGAACTGATTCTGTTGGACTGCTTGCATTCATGGAATATTTTTGTTACTTATGGTCTTTGAAATCAGATTCCTAAAAGGAAGTGAAGCCATTAGTGTAGATTCATGTCTTTACAAAAGGATTGCTCTAATTTTACAGTGTCCTGTGACATGTGGCAAAGGAATGAAGCATCGTCAAGTATGGTGCCAACTAAATGATGAACGTCTGAGAGATGATTTCTGTAATCCAAATGACAGACCAGAATCAATAACACTATGTGAACTTCATGAATGTGCTTCTTGGGAAGTAGGACCCTGGGGACATGTGAGTACAGAAGGATTCCTGTTTTTAAGTTCAGACTACGAATGATCACAAACCATTACCTTTTAAGCATTTTTATTGTGTCTTAAACTCTTAGCTTAGTTGAATTGATTGACATATTTGTTTGCTACTATTGGCTATCTAACCTGTAATTTAGGAACACCCCCACACAGGTTAAATGTCGTTGATCCTGAGTCTTAATCACAGATGCAAAAGCACTGTTCAGCAGTAGCCAGAGTGTTGGTGTGTTATGAGCACTGTTAAGAACCATGTAATCTATTGTGAAGAAAGTTAACAGCATCCCAGTAGTCATAGACTCATAGAACTGTTTAGGCTGGAAAAGACTTTTAAGACCATTGAGTGCAACTGCTAGACTAGCACTGCCAAGTCCACCACTAAACCGTGTCCCTCATCACTACATCTACATGTCTTTTAAATGCCTTCAGGGATAGTGACTCAACCACTTCCCTGGGCAGCCTGTTCCAAAGCTTGACAACCCTTGTGGTGAAGAAATTTTTCCTAATACTCAATCTCAGCCTCCCCTGCTGCTAGTCATTCCTATTCATTCTAGAAAGAGTTTTAAAATGTAATTAAAAAATAAACTTTGTTATAAACAGTGCTATCTCAAGCATGTGAAATTATTGACTTCAACAGTGTTCTGTAACATGTGGACGTGGGTACCAGATGCGTGCAGTCAAATGTGTTACTGGGACTTACAGAGTTATTTTGGATGATGACAGAGAATGTAATGCTGCTACTCGCCCTAGAGATAACCAAGTAAGTAAAACAATTCCTTTCAGTTGATTATACTTTTAAGGGAGAAGTCTCTAAGTAGTTGTCTGCTGACTTCTTGAGGGAACTTAAAAGACACAGAAAAAAAATACTGAAACTCTGCTTTTTTTCCCCTGAACTTCAGATTAGGCCCTGGGAATTAAGTACAAAAATACTAGCTTGGAGTTTGGAGATTTGGAAATGACTGAAGGGATCTAAAGGCCTTTGATTATTTGGAGAGGAGAGGGAGGGAGTAAGCTCCAAGATACAGAGTATCAAAAGGACAGTGCCTGTCATGATGCTTAATTACATGATTCTAACTGGCTTGGTATTTGCTAAAACTCTGTTTGCATGTAGTTCATAAAGAATGACATAGTCACTTCAAGAAAACTTTAGTTGTTAGAATTCTGCTAATTCAAAACTGTATAGACATGAATTATGATTTGATATGGTATTAATATGGCTCTTTACCATCTTGTCTCAATTTACTTACTTCGTCACTTCTCTTAATTTAAACCTATCATTTTTCAGAAGAAATGTTTTTAATACAGTCTGAGGTGCTGGAATGAATGTATTGCTCTGACCACCAAATTGCTACATCTCATTTATATCCAGCTAAGCTGGTAACCACATAACTGCTTTGGGGCATACTCTGCTTTTTGTTTGAAGAAGGGGGGGGGCGAAAAATGGGATTCTATTGTCTGGAGTAAACTCAGTCACAAATTACTAACCCTCTGCTGGCTGGTATTGAAAGAGATTTCATTCAGTATAAAAACCAAGTAATTACATTTTTATTTCCACTTCCATGGGAAAAGACTGGGTTTGAGTAAGCTTTATAGTTTGAATTGTGGTACCTGTTTGGCGCTCGACTGAAACCACGCAATTTCGTGTTCTCTGTAGCTAAAGTCCAGAGAAGAGCAACAAAGTTGGTGAGGGGTTTGGAACATAAGCCCTATGAGGAGAGGCTGAGGGAGCTGGGGTTGCTTAGCCTGGAGAAGAGGAGACTCAGGGGTGACCTTATTACTCTCTACAACTACCTGAAGGGAGGTTGTAGACAGACGGATGTTGGTCTCTTCTCCCAGGCAAGCAGTACCAGAACAAGAGGACACAGTCTCAGGCTGCACCAGGGGAGATTCAGGCTGGATGTTAGAAAAAAGTTCTATACAGAAAGAGTGATTGCACGTTGGAATGGGCTGCCTGGGGAGGTGGTGGAGTCGCCATCACTGGAGGTTTTTAGGAGAAGACTTGACAGGGTGCTTGGTGCCGTGGGTTAGTTGCTTGGGCGGTGTTGGATTGGTTGATGGGTTGGACGCGATGATCTTGAAGGTCTCTTCCAACCTGGTTTATTCTATGTATTCTATTCTATGTATTCTAAAGATATGAAGAACAGGACTGCACAGCCACTGTCTTTGCTCAGTTCTGTAGTGCATGTGGCTATGAAACAGGGCACTGTGATCCATATACCTCTTGTCTCCAGCAAGTTGCCTCTTGATTGAAACAAAACAATTAAATTAAAAGCCTTTAAATTATGTTAGGAAAATGTTAGAAGATGGTATTTACTTGTTAATTATTGCTAGCCTATTGTAATGGGAGGGTCTTTCCTTGTGGGAGCTAATTGCATTATGGTTGGCTCTTCCAAAATGTATATTTCAAAAGCTTTTTTCTTATCCCCACAGGAATGTGAATTGCCCTCTTGCCTGGACATGACAAAATTATGGACTACATCTCTTCCTCTACTTCATGTGGGGAAGGGAACCCAATGGAGATACGGATCATGGACCCCAGTATGTAATGTAATGGTAGCTGCATGTTGCAGACCAGTCCTCATTCCTTCACACATTTTTCCATAAAGCCCTCATTAGTATTTTTTTCAGCCTAAATAATCTGCATGGGATAAATTTTAAAGGGATTCTAATGGTTTTTGTATTAACCTGTTTTTTAAGGAGAAAATGGACACTTCCAGCAAATTCTGTGTGCTTCAAATATAGCCAGGGAAAATAAGAAGGGTAAAGCCCAGAATTCTAGGAGCTGGAATTCTGAACAAAATGGCTTTCATATGATTGAAAGTGTGCAAAGAAGTTTTGTTATTTTTTAAAACAGTGATTAGTTTCTAAGCATGGAGAACATTTAAAGACAAGCATATGCTGAGCTATTTTAGTATTTTGAATGCTTGCATGGTCTCAGTCTCCTAAGGTGTGATGAGCTTGGATTGTTCTCCAACAGTGCTCTGCATCCTGTGGGAAGGGCGATCGAGCTCGTTACGTGAGTTGTAGAGATGCTTATGGAGGAATAGCAGATGAATCCTTCTGTGCTCATTTACCACGGCCAGCTGAAGTTTCAAGCTGCTTTAGCCCATGTGGAGAGTGGCAAGTTGGAAATTGGTCCCCTGTAAGTATTAATTATAATTTATTGTTGGGTTGTGTTTTTTTTGATGTGTCTGTTTAGATCGTTGGCCAAAGCCTCTGGGTAGAATTTGGGACTTTGTATTCTGTGTGAGTGTGCTTGAAGTTGCATCCCTTGAGAAAGCAGAGTAGAAATTTCTTATTGTCATAAGAAAATATAAATGTCTTTGGTTATTACTTATCAATATTCTGTCACAAATGTTGGGTTAATTTTTGGTCAGTGCACGGTTACCTGTGATAGTGGAATAATAACAAGGCAAGTTATGTGTGTCAACTATCATCAACAAATCAATGAGAATTACTGTGATCCTGAAGGCCGACCTTCCAAAGAACAAGAATGTAACATGCCTCCATGTCCAGTAGTTTATCGTCATGTTCCAAAAACAGATGACCATCCAAGCCATTTTCCAGACATGGGTTACCTTCCAATACACCATCCACAAGACAACATGGGAGGATATCAGTGGAGAACTGGACCCTGGGGAGCAGTAAGAAATTTTTTTTGTAACTAGATTAATTTGTTCTCTCACGTGTGTGTTAACACTTCTAGCAATGTTCATACAGTACAGATTTGGTCAAAAGAGAAGCACTTTTTATTTAGGAAAAAAAATTATAAAGAATAAATTCAAATTATTTTCTGTGTTTCCTGTGGTTTTCTGTGATTTTAGCTTTAAAATTATTCTATCTAGTAGTAATTTCTGTTTGCAAATTTGAGGTTTGAAAGTTGGCAACAAAATAGAATAATTTGATGTTGTTTTAACCAACATACCTTACACATTTCTGAGTATGCAATAGTGACAGGTGTGCTTACTTGTTTTGGTAGTGCTCCAGTACTTGTGCAGGTGGATTTCACCGTCGTGCTGTGGTATGTCAAGATGAGGAAGGAAGAAGTGCTAGCTACTGTGATGAGGCAACAAAACCTCCAGAGTCAAGACACTGTGATTCTGGACCCTGTCCACGGTGGAACTATGGGAACTGGGGAGAAGTAAGATCATTTCATTTTCAAAGGGAATTATTTACCATGCAAGCTTAGAAATAGCAGCATAATTATTTGAATGTGTGTGGAACTGAACACTATTTTTTAACTTACTTGAAAAGAATGAGTTTCAACCTGTTTATCTAAACTTTGTTCTTTGATCAAATCCTGAACTGTGTAGTGTAAATATAGGTAGTATAAATATACATCCAAAAGAATTCAGTGTTGTATGAGGCTAAGGATGTACAACATACAAGTGTTGCAATAGCATCCTGACTCAAGATACACAAAATTATTTCATATAACAGAAAGATGAATTATATTCAGGAAAGCCTCAGTGTAATTGTGAGTCTAATTAAAAAATGAACACAGGAAGCTGTAAGGAAACTTTGCATCAAATTTCATGGGTGCTGACTAGAATAACTTCAAGTAGTAGCATCTAATGAGTTGTAGTTCCAAACTAAAAGTATAGCTAGAATCATGCATCTAAAATATGTGCCTGAATTAGAATGTTTTGATGAAACCTTGTACATTATTGAACATACAGAAAGAACAATTTCTCCATGCCATATAATGTCATATCCTGACCATGCATCCTTGCTTAAACACTGCAGAAAGAGTTAATGCTGGTTACTTTGACATTCATTCTAATCTAGCCTCTTGTGATTCCTGTCTGCTATTTTACTTACTCTTGATACATACATATCTAGAGTTGGGAATAGAAGATAAATTGTTCAGATGTCTTTTTTACTTCCCCCCCCGGACCCCCCATTTTGGCCAGATCCAGCCATTTAGTTCTCCAGGCCAGTCTGAGTGTCATCAGGTTTTATCTGTCTGTAGCTATAGACTTGGAGCCAGATAATGCTTATCATAGAATCAATAAGGTTGGAAGAGACCTCAAAGATCATCAAGTCCAGCCTGCAGTTTTTGTCTCATTTAGAATTCTCTGAAAATACAGTAAAAAATTGCAAACCATGTGAAAATCCTCAGTTTTGATCAGATACCTCATTAGGAATCAGAATTAGTTGGGGTTTTCTTTAAGGTATTGCAGAATTGCAGGAAAACCGAAACCCAGAAAATGCATTCTATAAGTATTTTACACTCCAAATGAATTAGACTGTGAGAAAGTGAGACTAGTGCTTGACTTTTCTCTATTATGGCAGGACAAACTAATTTCAGGATGAATTATCATCATTTCCTCCTGTCAAAGAGATATACACACATTCTCACAAATGGCTGCTGCTTAATGATATAGTAAGTAATAGTACAGAATAGATTCTCTGAGACTTTGTGGAAAATCATTTGATAAAAATGTAGTTTGGTAAATCTATTGGTGAGAATTGTTTTGTTGTTGTTTTTTTTCATTATATGAGATTAAACTGGAAGATTTTAGTCTTGAACTGAGTGTCCAGAGAATATGAAAACAGACATAGTGAAAAATGACACGTACTGAGCATTGCTGTATCTTTTTGTTTTGATGGCATGTGATGACAAAAATATTACATTTTAAATTCTTTATTTCAGTGTACTCAAACTTGTGGAGATGGAATAAAGACAAGACTGGTGATTTGTCAGCTTCCTACTGGCCAGATGTTGGGTGATCAAAACTGTGAAATTCTAGACAAGCCACCTAACATGGCACAGTGTAATATGCATTCTTGCCCTGGTGATGTTTCATGGCATCGGGGACCGTGGAAATCGGTACGATAGCATTCACTAATACTTTTCACTGTCTTGTTCTTTCTGTCACTTTATTTCCCCTTGGCTTTTAAAGACTACATTTTTGTTTGAGAACTGTGAAACAATAATGCATGTGTAATATAGTCTGTAGTTTTATTAAGCAGTTGTTCCTGCTGTCACTGAATTAAATGGGAAACAGCCATTTCCCGTGGTGGGAACAGTCTCATGCTCTTTAAAACATCATAGGGAGTATTTTGAAAATCACCAGGAATCATCATAGCCAATAGCAACACCTAATGGGTTGTTCTGTTTTGAAAGGATGTGATTTGATCTGTGTTTAAATTTAAAATCAAAGATATATGCTGTAATTTATGCTGTAGTATTATCTAAGTATTTATATTTGTAAAGAAAAAGCTTTTTGGTGCATAACTTTTTTCTAATAGTATATCTAAGTATAAAATAACACTCATGTGTATATTACACTCTGTCATCAAACATTTTACTCCATTTGACATGTACATTTGTGTATAAAAGTTTATATTTGTGGTTTTAAAGCAGTGACTAATTAAACCTGTCTATGTATAATTATGTATGTAACTATGTTATTGTCTACATGTCACTGTCCTATTAATCTGTAAAAATGCCTGCAGTAATCACCATTAATCTTTAAAACTGCCACTAGCAGATTATTAACATACTGAAGTAATCATAGCTAATTCAGCAATATAGAGTACATTATATTTCCCAAGCTGTGAATCTGACAACAATATTTATTACTGTGCTCGAGTCTAAGGAGAATAATAGCAAAGGATGCTGGATCCAGTTCTGGTTCCATTGAAAGCAGTTAAAAACCTTCATTAACACTGCTGGGAGATGGGCTCGGACAACAGTTCTATTAATTTTTTTATTAAAACAAAATGTAATTTGTTTACTTTTTTCAGTTAATATGGAAACATCTTAAAAATATTGTCCAATTTAAACTTTGAATAATTTATTACTGTTTATGTAATCTATTCTAATTTATTGCAAAGAGACTTCACATTGAAAGACTGAATTAGTAAATTGCCACAGTTATCTTTTTCTTCCACTCTGCAAAAGAGAGTTTTGGGGTTGTGTTTAACAGACACCAGAGTATACTATTTAGCCATTAGCCAAATAATTAGTGGTGGCTTGCTAATGCTCAATTAATGTGTCTAGTTCAGGTGCTGAGAAGACAAGCAAGGCATTCAGCACACAGTTGCATTTGAACTCAAACATTTTCCTTTTACATAGGGAATTATTCACACAGCCTGTTTGTTCCCTGAATGATGCAGCTTGTCATGCATAAATAGGTTACCTGTAAGCTACTGGAATGTGTTGTAAATGTTGCATATGGCTCATTTTGCAAAGATTTTCATGTTGGTTTGTGTCTCAGTTTACACAAAAAGCCATTTTAATCCTCCAAAAACTGTTTAGAATGCAGCTGTTACCAGACTTCGTAGCCTCTTTTATATATGATTGAAAGCTCTAAGGGTATTCTGTAATAGCTTTAATAGTGTTGTACAGGAACAGATGTAGGAGATTCAGGAAATAAAAGCAGGCTTGCAAATTAAATATGCTGTCATTTTTTAAGTAATTCACCTAGTTTGAATGCTGCCAGCACACAAACCTCAGTTAATTTTTGTTCCTGTTTAAACAGAGAAAAACATTCATTATGAATGACTATTATAGGAGATCAGTAAAAGCTTTAGTCACTGGAATGTTGTAGCCTAGGATGAGTGGCTTTGTGATCGTTTGGCAGTAGATCATGGCTCTGCCCAACTGATGCCTTTCTGTCATACAATATACTCCTATATAGAGGACTGTTAAGTGACTGGATGCTTTTTGGAGGCTGGAGTCATTAAGCATGTCACATATACCTTTATTTCATAGAATCATTTAAACTGGAAAAGACCTGAAAGATCAATGAGTCCAACCATTAACTCCACTCTTCCAAGTCCACCACTGACCTATATCCCCAGCACCATATCTACATGGCTTTTAAACACATCCAGGGATGGTGACTCAACCATCTCCCTGGGCAACCTGTTCCAATGCCTGACAACCCTTTTAGGTTACTTTTTTTTTTCACGATGTCCAGCCTAAATCATCTCTGGTGCAGCTTGAAGCCATTCCCTCTTGTTCTGTCACTAGCTACCTGGGAGAAGAGACCAACACCCACTCTTCTGTGGAGCCACTCCATCAGGCTGATGTCTTTCTTGTACTGAGATGTCCAAAACTGAACACAGTACTCAAGGTGTGGCCTCACCAAGACAGAGTACAGAGGGAAAATGACCTCTCTGGTCCTGCTTGCTGCAGTATTTCTAATACAAGTCAGGATGCCAGTGGTCTGCTTAGCACACTGCTGGCTAATATTCAGCTGCTTGTTGATCAGTACCTTCAGGTACTGCCCAAGTCCCTCTTTAGAGCCTCCCTACTCTCACAAGCAGATCAACACTCCCACCAAACTTGATGTCATCTGCAAATTTACTGAGGGTTCACTCTATCTCCTCATTGAGATAATTTACTTTGCTATAAAGACAGCAAGAACCAGATAAAACACCATTTATATTTTTGATGAATGTGCTGGATAATGTTTATGTATCTGGACAGCAGTGCATTTCAGCTACTAGTGAGACTCCAGTGTCAAAACTGAAGTAGGAACTGAAACGTGAGACTTCCCACATGCAATCTAACTTGCTATAATAAATTCTGCTGTCTTTTACTTTTGATGGCACAAAGGTAATACATGGAGAGAGAATGAAAGGAAGGGAATTTATGAGCAATTACAATACATGGACCAGCTCTTTGCCCTTCATGAATACTGGCCCTGTCTCTGGTGCAAGTCAGTTCAGAAGGAGGTGTCAGATGTACTTAAAACACTTTTTCCTCATTCTTTCTTTGCACTAGTGGAAGAAATCTATTCTTTAATGAATAAAAAATACTCTTTTTAAGAACTGGGATCCCAGTCCCCTTCCAGTATTGTTACTGCCAGGCATCCCATTGACTTCTGCAGGAGTAGAAGCAGCCCAAACTTGTGTTACTGAAATATTTGTGTTCATTTTAATGCAGAGAATTTTGCTGTGTATAAGTGCCTTCATTCTCTTTTTCTAATATGTAAAAAGTATTTATATCTTTAAATATAATCTTTTATATTAAAAGGGAATCCAGAATCAGTGAATTTGGTTTTCAAAACCAGCTTCAGGTTTTTACCTCTACTTCTGCTGCTGCCTAATGTCTAACTTCAGAATACCTCATTATCAATACAGCATGTGTATTTAATATCTCACTGGCTGAAATCTCAATGTTAGCAGATGCTATTCCTTTGGGTTTTTTAAAACTTTGGAAATGAGGGGTGCCTTTTCAGAGATAACTAATAACATGTGTCACTACCCAAATAATGTCACAGAGCAGACTTGGGATAGTGGATTTTATAGAAATGAGAACAAAACAAAACAAACTTGTTTCCAAAAGTCAAATATTTGTGTACTGTTCTTTAAGTTTAGAGGAAATTTCTCCTTTTTGGTGCTATGTTGCCTGTATAGCTTGAAATAATAAATGAGTTACAATGTATGTGTGGAAAATTAATGACTCTTACTCGTGTCTGTGAAATACAGTTGCATTTTAACCCTTCTTTATTGTGCATGTTGTGTGGCTTTGTGCTTGTAATTCATGTGTCTGTTATTAAGGAATGCTGATGTTTAAAGTCCTTACATTTTTTTATTTGTTTTTAAAAGGTTGGAGGAACTATCCACTCTTCCAAAAAAAAAAGGAAGCGTTTTTGCCATTGAGTAGTTTTTGTGTTGCAGTGAACTCCATAGGACATTTTAGTGGTATTGTTCTCATGAGGGGAAGGTCTTACACTTGAACAGAAAAAAGAGAAAAAAAATCCCCAAACCAACATGCTTATTGATAAAAGGAGCAACTGATACCATTGGATGACTGGAATAGGTAGTTGTCTGTCCAAGTTTTGAGCCACAAGCTGCTAAGGGCAAAAGGACAGAAAAGATATTTTACCCCTTCTTAAGGAGTAAATTGAAATAAAAATGCTCCGCACTGGATTGGAAGTTTAAATGGAAATTCTATTTACAGATACAAACCACAGGCATTCAGGTAAAAGAAATAAACCTGGGCCAACCAGGCCAAAGCCTTCCAGAAACCTCCACCCTACTCAGCCTCAGCAGGCACAAGAGCAGCCAACTGCATGCCCCCCCGCTAGACTCAGGCCTTCCGCAGGCTTCAAGAGGCCAAGTGGCATAGCTGGAAATTCACTGCCAGCCAAGGGCAAGAGAAAACCTCTCCCCCACAAACCACAAAGATAAGGCATGTGCGTGTCCCAAGGCAGAGAGCAGAGAGAGAGCTAGCTTTGGCTGTACACTCCTTTGTATAGAGAAATACAGGAATAGCAAATACAGTAACAGATTACAATATCCTGGGATGAACTGCCTGCTCCCCCACCCTGGGACTCTCTAGCCTCTGGAGGTATTTTCTTTGTGGTTATACCAATTAACTCTTGATTCCTCTTAACATACAACATTCTTCAGTGATAAGGCTCAAAGATACCTTTTGAACCTTTTGCTGGAGCTATAATTTTGTGGCTTAGGGCTGTTCCATTTAGTCACTGACAAAAGACTGAGCATTACATTATGATCCTTAGCTTTCTGTCTATTGTCTCTTAATATCAAAGACATAACACAGTTTTTTGGTGTTCCTAGAACACTCTTGCATGAGTTTGCAGAACGTTCAGGCCCTCCATTTAGAGAGGATGTGTAAGAGACAACAAAACCAAAACCAACCAACCAACAACCACCACCACCACCAAAAAACAACAAAGCCAAACACCACCTTCCTCTCCCCTGCCCCCAACCTAACAATCAACAGCACAACCCCTCACCCTGCCCTCCCCCCCCCAACAACAACTGAACAAAAATCACAACCGAAAACCCACACTTCAGAATATCATGGAAGGGGAAGATGGGAAATACAGCTAGTGATCCTCAATACCATTCCTAAATACATATAGCCATTTAATGAGAATTAAAGAAATGTGAAGCTACTCATGCATCTTTTTTCTTCCTTTGGTGTGTTTTTGTTGTTTGGTTGTTTGGTTGGTGGTTTTTTGTTTGTTTGTTTTTTCCCAGAGTTAGAACTTTCAGAAAAGTTGAAAGATTCCTGGTGGTCAGATCCATGTGAAAATCATTCTGAGCTGCTGGTCTGTGTATGTGGCAGTTCTGAAAACCCCAGTCACAACTCATAAAAATGGGATCAAAGTGGTTTTGAGGTCCAAATTTAAGTTATTAAACATAATGTTGAAGTATTAACATTTCCTAGCATATATGAAAATTAGTATACAAACATTTTGGTTAATAGGGCCTCAGTTGGAAAGCAAATAAGAAGTTCTGTACTTCTTTATTATGGGAATTCCTACTCCATTCTTTGAAAATTGGCAATTTTGGGAGGCTGTTTGATCTACTAAAGTAGACTGCTAGATTGATCGTGTGTTCTAGGATGCATCTGCCTATAGCCCTTTCACTTCAGTGAGAGCAGGTCTGGGCGCAGATTTCCTGCTGAATTAGTCCTTTAGAAGCCTGTATGCATGCTCACATTTATGCCCTTGATTGTAATGTTGGGAAGACTGACCTGTAAGTAAACTGAAAATACACAGAAGAGTTCCTTAGGTTGAAGACAAACTAGAATTCAACATGTGAAGGTGGGTAAAATGGTGTATTCCTTACTATCTACAAAATACCCATTCATATTTTCATGTCAATCCATATTTAAAATAGTTCTATTGTGTTTCTTAATTTGTTAGTTGATAATTAGTTAAGTGCCATAGAAAGACTTCAATATTTTTGTATGCTTCTAAAAAGTTTGCAATATTTCTCACAATGCCATATTGTTCCGGTGTATAGTCAATACAAAGTTTTATTTTATCATATGAAATGAAACAGTGAAGCAGTACTCTTTTTGTAGAGGAGATAGATGCACAGAGCTCCTGTGTATTCCTTTAATTTCCAAGCTACTGTTTTCTTACAGTTGATTAAAAATGATAAAGCAGAGATGGCCGTTGCTGGGACCCGGCGTTTCTTCTGCTTCTGTTCAGGTTTTTGCAAACTTGGCTAGAACTCACTGATCTACTATTGTTAAACTGTATTATCTCTAGTTACTTTTGTAACTTTTGTATCTCTTCAGATTAAAAAAAAAAATAGAATGCATAAAATCAAGTTTTAAAATGTGAAAAGAATATAAACAAATGCTTTTCCCTGTGCAACTCCTTTGACTGTGCAACTGTAGCTTCCACACAAGAGATCCTCCATCACATTAAAAACAGGGTCCGACTTTTACTATGAAGATCTATGAATAAAACATAGGGTGAATAAAAATGGGTGAACATTAGTTTTCAGTGAGAACGCAGATGAGGTTATTCTATGCATTTGTTCAGTTTTCTCAGGCTTCACAGGAGGCAGGAGGCTGTCTTCCCTGTGATGCAGTCTGTTAAACCGTGGTTGCTGGAAGCGAAAATAGATTCACTTTGGGTAGCTGTTTGGGTTTTGTAGTGGTTTGCAAACAAAACTGCTGAATGGACACAGATACATCTGTTTGGAAAACATGTCCACTATTGTATCCATTTACTGGAAACAGAATAAACCTCTTACATTTCCCTTTCCCTTCCCTGAGATCTCCTGTCTGTTTCTGCTGCTCTTCTCTTGATGCTTCTGCTTTACTCACTGTGTGTCTCCAGTGCTGCCACATTTCTGTAAATGCTTGAAGGTTTTACTGTTGTAATGTGACCATGGAGTAAAGAAAGATGAGATTTGCTAAATTCTGGCCAAGTCAACAATTTGGCATCTGCCACTGTACCAAGTACTTTGTAGGAGGTTGTCAAAGGCAAAGAGCAGGACTTGTAAATCTGACACAGATTTATACTTGAAAACTAAGATTTTCAGAAGGACCCAGTGAGGTCCTTGATGTGTTCCTGTTTGCCACATTTCAGAGGGAAAAGGGAAGGCAAAATTCTCTGTTGAATTTTGGCTTTCTGTTTTGGTTGGTTGTTTTTTTAGTTTACCACTGTTCCTGTATTTTCAGTTGTGTTTTGCCTTAGCCAGTTGTCTGTCTATCATTCAACTAAAAGATGATAAAAGTTAGGCACACATACAAGATGTGTTGTTGCAGGAATGCTGGCTAAGCAGTGTAGTTTCTGTTCATTCTCTCCCAGCTATCAATAAGCTGATCATAGAAGTATCATTGTTTCAATATGTACTGTCATTAATTGCAGTGATAATATTTCTTGAATGAGGGCTGACAGCAAAGTTTGACAGAGGTACATGCAGACCCTTCAGTGGCACTTAACACCTGCATGTGAGGTAGCAGAGCCTGTCAAATGCCTATTGAAAGGAAGCAGAAATACCTATTGTTTTTCCTGATTCTCAGATGGTAACCAGATGCAATGGATTAAAATTAAGAGCAAATAAGGCAGGAAGAAAAATCCCACAACTCAGTTTTTACTGTAATTGAGAGCTGAAATGGCACCTATAAAGGCATTGTATTAAATGAGATACCAGTGGTGATATGTAATTACTGTTCAAGGAGAACCTACTGATCAACTCATCAAATTGGAATTATTCTTTTTAAATTTTAAAAAATACGGAGCAGAAATTAACAGAAGCATAAAATAATCTTCTATTAGCATAAGACTAGTTTTTGCATCTCACTAATTCTGTCATGTAGCAGTGTTAGCATGTCTGTGCTTTTCTGTTAAGGTTACTGTTGTGTCTACTAGTGAGCTCTTCTGGGGAAGCTGAAACCTGAAAGTCATAATTGGGGAACAGGTCATGACAGCTGAGTCTGATTTAGGGCTATAACTTGACTATTCATGTTGAAGTCATGTTGAAGTATGATACTACTTTTCCTTGAAGAATTTACCTCTTTTTCTAGCCTTTTTAGTATTTTTTGCCACTATTCTATTCATGTTTTATTGCCCCCTTTTGCACTGTGCCACACACAACCTTCCATCAACACTCACACAAATAGCTCCACAAGCCATGTGAAATACGACACTGGATAACAATGTAATTGTTCACCAATGCCTTGTATTTTACTCCTACAGAAAATGGGAAGTTCATAGAATCATAGAATCAACAAGGTTGGAAAAGACCTCAAAGATCATCAAGTCCAACCTGTCACCCAATACCTCATGACTACTAGACCATGGCACCAAGTGCCACGTCCAGTCCCTTTTTGAACACCTCCAGGGACGGTAACTCTACCACCTCCCTGGGCAGCCCATTCCAATGGCTAACAGCTCTCTCTGTGAAGAACTTTCTCCTCACCTCAAGCCTAAACTTCCCCTGGTGCAGCTTGAGACTGTGTCCTCTTGTTCTGGTGCTGATTGCCTGGGAGAAGAGACCAACCCCCACCTGGCTACAACCAGTTGGTAGCCCCTCCCTGCAATGCAGTATTGTCTTTCCCAAAATTTGAGTCAGATTTGGATCCCTGTTGTGAAACTTAGACTTAAATATTACTTGGGCCCAGATTTTCCTTTCTGAATTATGTGATTAGTATTGTTTTAGACTTTACAGTGAAATTTTATGAAAGGCCTTTGTTTAATTTTAGCAGTTCTTGGGTGTCCCTAAAGCTTGATATACTTACGTGGCATCAGGAATTTTCACTCTTTATTGCAACACAGTATTGGAGTTGCCTCCAAAACAAGTTGGATAACATTTTTCTTTTGAAGGAAAATGGATAGAACTTTGAACAAAATCCTATCCCCTGTAAGTTGTAAATAATTTCTGAAATGAAGAGTAATAAGACTTTAGAGAAAAAGAAAAGAAAAGAAAATGCAGGATGAGTAGTTAATAATCTGTCATTTACAGTTAAAAAAAAAAGTTTCTTTAATGAGGACACCTGAAGTAGCATATCTGAAATACAGCAAACTCCTGGCCAAGCTGTCAGCTCATGGCTTGGACAGCAGCACTATGTGCTGGGTTAGGGACTGGCTGGAGGGCCGTGCCCAGAGAATAATGGTGAATGGTGCCACATCCAGCTGGCAGCCAGTCACTAGTGGTGTCCCCCAGGGATCAGTTCTGGGTCCTGTCCTGTTCCATGTCTTTATTGATAGTCTGGATGAGAGGATTGAGTCAGTCATCAGTAAATTTGCAGATGACACCAAGTTGGGAGCAGGTCTTGATCTGTTAGAGGATAGAAGGGCTCTCCAGAGGGACCTTGCCAGGCTGGACAGATGGGCAGAGTCCAACATGATGGCATTCAACAAGTTGAAGTGCCAGGTGCTGCACTTTGGCCACAACAATCCCATGCAGAGCTACAGGCTGGGATCGGAGTGGCTGGAGACCAGACAGACAGAAAGGGACCTGGGGGTACTGGTTGACAGCTGGCTGAACATGAGCCAGCAGTGTGTCCAGGTGGCCAAGAAGGACAATGGCATCCTGGCCTGCATCAGGAATGGTGTGGCCAGCAGAAGCAGGGAAATCATTGTGCCCCTGTACTATGCACTGGTTAGGCCACACCCTGAGTGCTGTGTCCAGCTCTGGGCCCCTCAATTTAAGAAGGACATTGAGACACTTGAACGTGTCCAGAGAAGGGCAACGAGGCTGGGGAGAGGCCTTGAGCACAAGCCCTGTGAGGAGAGGCTGAGGGAGCTGGGATTGTTTAGCCTGCAGAACAGGGGGTTCAGGGGAGATCTTATTGCTGTCTACAACTACCTGAAGGGAGATTGTAGCCAGGTGGGGGTTGGTCTCTTCTCCCAGGCAATCAGCAGCAGAACAAGAGGACACAGTCTCAAGCTGTGCCAGGGGAAGCTTAGGCTTGAGGTGAGGAGAAAGTTCTTCACAGAGTTGTTGGTCATTGGAATGTGCTGCCCAGGGAGGTGGTGGAGTCACCATCCCTGGAGGTGTTCTAGAGGAGACTGGATGTGGCACTTGAAGCCATATTTTAGTAGTCATGAGGTGTTGGGTGACAGGTTGGACTTGATGATCTCTCAGGTCTTTTCCAACCTTATTGATTCTATGATTCTGTGATATGATTCTTTGGGCACTGAGTTATTATCTGCTAGGATATAAATAAATATGCATCAGGACCTAGAGATACAGACAGAAGACAAAAGCCAAATCCTACAATTTCTAAATCAATGTTGCAGCTGTTTTGGCAGTTCTGTTGTTCTTGTGTTATCGTACTAGCTGAAAGCTCCTTTGAAGATCTAATTGTGCTATGTGTATTATGTATATAAAACAAAGAGAAGGTTGCTGACTGGGAAGGTTTGTGGTCTCATTTTCAGAAATTATTTCTGCTTCCTTTAATTGTAAGGAGTGAATTTCAGATATTCCTGTCTTAGGTCATGATACAGGCTGCAGATTATAATACTTGGAGCAGGTGGCTCTCTGTTTTCCATTCCACTAAGAGCAGTAGATAAAGTCAGTTACTTTGTGTGGGGGCCATCCTTTGTGGGCTTCTGTGTTGAGGAGAACAGCTTCCAAAAGGCAAACTTTTGCCATCATGAAAAATATTGAGGGAACTGACCTTTCACACAACTTTTCTGTATTAAAATATCTATCACATATTGTACTTCCAAATTCCCAATTTTATTTTTATTAATTACAAGTAGTTGAGATGAAATTGTTGGGGGAAAAAATGATGTTGCGATTGAAGAATTTGATCACTCAGAGCATCACTTTCACTTGAAAATTGCCCCAATACAGAAGAGGTGTTCTCATAAGCCCAGTCATTTTGATTTAAAATGATCTGTGTATAAAAATAGTAGCAAATGATATTTTGTGTGTGTTAAGTTTCTCTCAGTGCTAACTGGAAAAGCATGATTGTTCCCTGTGGAATCTGAGCTCAGGTGTTAAACTTTGCGATTGAAATGTTAGGGTGTTTTTGGAAAATCCAGTCACAGAGGAATGATGGTGGGAATAAAGAGGATCTGAGATGGGAATAAAGAGGATCTGAGACTCTCAAGCCTGCCTAAATTTGTACTCAAAAATATCTCTACAAGTCACAGCAGTATTGTTGCATATAGTGGATGGAGAAAGGCTTGGGGATAAAACAAATTTTATCGATAATTCAGGTGAGGAAAGGTTGAGAAATCATGGCCCATCCAGGAATCACAAATCATGACCCATGCAGGCTTAGCAAGGAATCAGACTTTGGGCAGCTCTGATAAGGTTATGGAAGATTCAATCTTGCACAGTTGATACAAATTTGTATTTTGTAAGGTGATAGCCGTTCTAGCAGCTAAAAATTGTGACCTTTTTTTGTGGCATAGAACTGGCAGCTTGTGCTGTGAAGTCTCAATGTAGGGTTTCAACAGAAAAATATCCACATTTTTGACCTCTCTCTGTTTAAAGCTTGGAAAAGTACAACAGCTAAGCATCACAATTACCTGTGTGACTTAAAGGTGTGAGTGGAGCATACATTGCTGGGTTGCCTATACGTGGTTTGGTCTTCACATGTGCTGTGATACCTCATGGCATGCTTTGCAAATGGTTTTGACAAGTCAGACACTAGGAATCTGGAGATTTACTGTGTCACTGGCCTTGGGGGACCATTTGTCAGTCATGGGAGCCAAAGCTGTGCTGTGGACTGAACTTTGCAAAGCCTTTTAAGGTTTGTGTTTCACCACAATGAAACATGAGGGGTACTAGTTTCTCACTTTCGCAATTTGATACACAAAGAGGTCAAACAGATTCAAGGGGTGCTGTATTTCCTCATGCAAAGGCAGCAGACAGGGAGGAATTTGCAGTAATAGTGGGGGCTTTTTGGAGCTTTTGAGAAGTAGCCCTCACTCAGCAGTAATTACCAGCTTCAGAGAAGGGGAGCTGTTAGAATGCACTGGGCTCAGCTGGCTGTGCATTTGGTCATTGCAGGTACAGTCTTGCTTGATTTTAAAAAATGCTACTGAGTTTTGAAATCTGTTGTGTTGTAGGGATGTCATCTATGTGGTGTTTGGATCTTAGGTAGTATCGTAACCCTCCTGAATATATGTATTACATTTTGTCATGGTTTGATAGGGTGTCTTTCAAAAAAGAACACCACGGAGTTGAGACCTCCAGGAGGTCCAGAGCATCCAGCCCAGTGGGTGGACACAGGAAGTTATGTTATTTCATTCTCATAATGCATTGCATCTCCAATATAAAACTGGCTGCAGAGTCAGTCTCTACTCCCTTCTCTTCTCACTTTTCTCCTTTTCCCTTCCCCTCCCTCTCCCTTCCTGATGCTGCTCCCTTAGCTCCCTTATATTTGTGGGGGTGTGAGGCCTCAAGTGGCCTTGGCAGGGACCTGAAACTGGTGAGCTGAGTTTTAACTGCACCACAGGGGTTCGGTAATAGGGTTGCCAAAAGGCTTAGTATGGGGGGGGGGGGGGGTGGGGGGTGTGCATTTGAGGCCTGAGGTTTTTTGCCTGATTGGTGGACATTTGGAGAAGGCTTTTGCCTGGTGGGGTTAAACCCAGACTATGGATTTTTGTGTAGTTTTGCACTGTAGATTGTAGTCATGAATAGCACTTCCATTTAATCTTCCAATATATTCTGTGTTTCTATCCCATCCTGTGTGGAGTCTTCAGCTACTTTGAGAGTAGTTTTAGAGCCTGCCTTTTTCCACTGCTTAAATGAAGACACACTTCTATGAAGGAAAGTGGTTTTGTAATAAATTTGCATCAAAGATCCTGTGAGGTTTGAGGTATAATTCTAAATATTGCTGCAGGAAGTAGTTTTCACTTTAGATTTTATCTTTGAAATGTCACCTAGAACACTGCAAAGTGGGAAGGCCATAAAGAATTTCAACAGGAAGAACAGTATTTGAGTATGTGCTTATTTGGTATATGCTTTTTCTCATGGCATATTTCAACTAATGCTTTAGTTGGTGTACAGCATTCAGTCTTGGATACCTCCTAACAAACATGCAGGCAGTTGGAGTGTTCAGAGGACAGCAATATAAATGGTGAGAGACAAGAAAAAGCTGGGGTAGCTTTGTTTTTCAAGACCAAGTCTACAGAAGAATGGACTGAATGAGTGGTTATAAAGAGGTGACTGTTTCTGTGTCTGCTAAATAACCATCTCATTTAGACATTAAATCCCAAGATACTTTTTATAACTATAAAGATGGTTATGTGGTGAAAAAATGCATGTTAAGGAGGATGTGGCATCCCCATCATTGAAGACAAGACTGACAAGCTGCTGCCAGGAATGGGCCAGGTATAGATGATCCAAAGTCTAAGCAGCATGATAGACTGGATGAAGTCTTTTGAGTCCTCTTAGTTTAGCCTTCTTCCCTTCCTTTGCTGGAGCTGCAGAATCACATTTAGAAAAGTGGCAAAGCAGACATTTTGTGAACGCAAGAAATGTGTCATGTAACACTGAGCTTTTGAAATGAAGCTATACTCAGTGAAGTGACTTAAAAATATCATCAGTGCAACTACATACTTAAAGAACAAGCTTTTTAATACTTTTAGGTGAAAAATGTCTCTTTCATGCTCAAACATTAAAAGGACCTCTGAGAAGATGCAGCTAACAGGGCGGAGGTGGGCAAGAGAAGGAGTAGTTCTAATATGGCAAATGAAAAGTTGAAGTAACTCTCAACTGAGTAATAATGTTTTATAAGGTTCTTTCATATTTTTTTTAACTGATTTTCGTGTCTAGTCACAGATGTACCTGACAAAAATGAAGGGGAAAAAAAACAGAAGTCAAAGAAGAAAATACTTGTCAACATTTGTAGTATCTTTTGTCTTTTTTCAGTGCTACTGTTGTGGCTTATCCCCAGTAGGCTCATTCAGTGCCACCTGGTGGAGAGAAATGAAAGGGTAAAAGTGTAGAAAAATCATGGGTTAATATATAGTAATTTCACTAGGTAAAGCAAAAGCTCCACCAACAAGGAAAGTAAAATAAGGAATTCGTTCATTACCTTCTATCAACAGCAGGTGTTTGTCCATGCCCAGAGCCCTGTTATGTGTAATAGTTAGTTGGAAAGACAAAAACCCTCACTTTGCCTCCCCTCCTTCTGCCTCCCCTCCCTCCGCCTCCCCTCCCTCCTTCCCTGCAGCATTTATTGCTGAGCACAATGTTGTATGGTCTGGGATATCCCTTTGGTCAGTCGGGGTGAGCTGTCCTAGCTGTCTTCCTCCAAACGTTTTGTGTACTCCCAGCCCACAGTCTGGTGGGGTGAGAAGTAGAAAGCACTGCTGTGTGTAAGCACTGCTCAGTAACTGCTGTTGTCGTCAACACTTTCAGTGTTTCAGTTACAAACCTAAACTTTGCACTACACTAGCTACTCTGAAGAAAATTAACTCTGTCCCAACCAAAACCAGTACAGTTACAGTACTGCTTTTAGTCACAGTCATTTGTAGTTAAAGTCCTTTTATATCTAATATGAATACAAAGAGAAACTGCTACGTCCTTTCCATTTACTGGCCTGGTTTTCAGGATCCAGAAGCCCACTGAGCTACCAGCAAAGCTACACAAAATGTTCCCTTGAAATAAAAGGTTGAGAATATTTAGAACAAAATCTGTCCAAATAATCCAGGGTCTTCACCTTTTCAATGAAATAATAAGAGCAAAAGAATAAAAAGGCATGTCAGCTGCAGAATGAGCCTTAATTTGGTAGAAATGGATGGAATGCCTGTGCCAGGGTCTGCCTGTGTCACAGACAGCACCAGGAGTTTTTGTCAGGCTAATCCTCACAGAGCCTTATTGCTATGGAAAAAAGAGGCCAAACAGATGATTCCTAGTTAACAGTGTTAGGGAATGACTTTGAATAATAGTAATCAAGTTCAGCTTCTTACTGTAGCTTTATATTTTTAGAAAGACCTGACATATGGGAAATATTACTTTAGCCAATGTTGAGACAAGTGCTAGGATTTCTGTATAAAATGGTTACAAGATGGGGGGGAGGGGGGATGGGGTGTTCAACTTGCATTTTTTTTAAAGAAATGTTCAGATTTTATTGGAGATTGAGTTCTTACAGAAATTTTTTATTCTGCATATGCAGTCAGCAGGAAGTGTGTGGAAAAGGTACTCTCTGTAAGCCTCCAATTGCATGGCATGTCATATAAGTGAAGCCGCACACATGTATTGAGCCATAAGGACTATGTTGTTCTTGACCGTGTTCAATTTTGAATGGAAGGAGGTCAAGCAGCAGGAGAGCTAAGTGAAGTTGTGCTTTCCCCAGTCAGAAAGGTTAAGCCTCCAGAAGATCACTACCAGAGCATCTCACAGAGCAGAGTGGGGGCACTAAGTATTGAGAGGACCTTATGATTCAGATAGCATGTAGTAATGCGTCAGGAGCTCCAAGAAAGAGTTCAGGCTTATGGAGGGCAGAAATGTGCCGTAGGCTAGATGCATTAAAAGAACACAAGTGGCTTCCAGAGCACAGATAAAGGCCTTGTTCCTGTACAAGTGGGAATCTCACTCTTCTCACTGATGATACAGAGCTGAAAGCAAGCTAGTCAGGCAGGTGCTTAGGACAGTGTGTCCAATATGCACCTCTCTAAGGAAAACACTGATGGTAGGGATAAAAGTCAATAAAATTTAAATGCTTGGGAGTCTCACTCAGGAACTTATATTTTGCGTTCAAAGAACTAAGCAGATGTTCTGTTCTAACCTTAACAGAAAAATTAAGTGACCCCTTTTAAAGGTCTTTGTGGCTTGGCAGCCTGAGTGCTTCTGTAAGTAAGGTATGGGTCAGGCTCCTCTCCCAGGCAACTTTTGACAAGACAAGAGGGCATGGTTTCTGAAAGTGTCTGTGCAGCCACGTTGATTTTACATGGGAGGGAGGCAGGCAGGCCCTAGAGCCAGCAGTGTTTATCATAGTGACTTTTGAGAAGATGCGATGCTGAGGTGGCAGGGCAAGGCCATATCTCCAGGGACTGCACCATAACCTGTGGTGTCTACTTTCTAGGTCTACTCTTGCCTCTGTCACATAAGACATCCCAGGCTCACGGATGGGAGGTGGTGGAGCAAACATGACTTTGTAGCCTAACAGCTGGAGACATGTATACCCATGAGTCTGTGTTTTTTCTTTCTTTAAATGCTTATGATAAGCATAATGCTCACATGAAAACAGCAATACACATACTAGAAATAAAATGCTAGAGCATGTATTCTTGGCAGATCCTAACCTCAAGCTGTCTCCTGTATGGATACAGATGGTGAGCTCAGATATTTGTCAATGATGACAGAAATGAATGAGCAAAACATGAGATGTTTGACATCTGATCAGTAAGGCTCAGTATGAGGGAGGTTACACAGAAATTCCAGATATATGCTGTAGATACTCTAATAAAAAACTTTCTCCTATAAGCATAGAATCTGTTTGGGGTGAGTCCACAGCTTCTTTTGGTTTTCTTATTTGGGATTTTTTTGTCAAGTAATGAAATGTACTTCTTTTTTCAGTGTTCTGTTTCCTGTGGAAAAGGTTTGAAGTTTCGTGATGTGCATTGTATTAATGGCTTCCAAGCTAAAATGGAGGAAGGAAACTGCAGGCATTTGAAAAAGCCACGAACATACAAAATATGCAGAGCTGGAAGATGTCCTGCTTGGAAGACCAGCAGATGGAAAGAGGTATGTAAAATCTGTTCTGTTTATGTTCTCTATGAATACAAGAAAAGATGATATTCAAGACACCCTGCTTCAGTAGAAGTAATTGTCAGGAAGCTTCTCTTTGTGTACCCACCACAATTAAATTTACAAATGAGTAAGTTAATTATATTTTCATGATCTTCTGTTAAAAGTACTTAGAAGTGAGTATCTGTGAAAAATGAAAGTGATAACTGGAGTGTTGGACAGATAGGTACTTAGGGCTTTCCTCAACTTACCTTGTAAATTCAACACAGCAGTAGATTTTTTATGTTTACTCCTTGTCTTCAGTGATTAATTCAATAATATCACTGTAGTTGCTGTCATAGTCTGAATATTGAAGTGAAGCCATGTTTATGTGGTGCCATGGATTGAGTTGAACCTGCTGCTGTTGTTTGTCCCATGCTGCAGTCAACAACTGGAGGGACGTGTTATGGGGCTTGAAATTCAGACTGCAACATGGGAGGCTTCCGGTTTCAGTTGCTGTTTCTGGGTTCCAGGTTCTTGGGGTGTGGTCTTTTTTCTGCAGGCATGGTGGTAGAAAGAGTGGGAGTCAGCTAGCTGCTGGTTTGGGTTTTCTGTTTTATGCTGGTTTTTATCCTGTGTTTTTCACTGCACTTCTGCAAATAGGCTAAGCTAAGGTAATCATACATTATATTAGATTAATTAGATTATTAGCTAAGGTAATTACTCATTGTGCTTATGATGGCTCATGTTATATTAAACTCCTATTTCTTTATCTCAGCCCTGAGTTTTGTGTCACTCTTCCCTTCACTTTTGTGTTGGGTGAGTAGGCAGTTTAGCCCTTGAACTGAAGTGTTATGTGGGGGAAGGACAAGTAAAAGGGCTTGTGGGCACAAATGCTGGCCTTCTATATGTTTGATGCTACAAAACAGGTATTGCATTGTTGTGAAATCAAGTGTAACTGAGTGCATGCTGATACTTACATTTCATTCACTCTTTCAAAGCAGAACTCCCCACACTGATAAAGACATGTTACCACTCTCCACAGCTTGGCTTGACAGACTCTCATTAGGCTTGAGGGTTTAGGTTTGCTTTCGGACCTGAGTTTCTGAGTGGGTTAAGAGAGTGCTGTCTATCAAAGCGGGTCTTGGTATTGTAGTGAAATGACTTTGTGGCAGGAAGAATTTGAAAGTTTAAGCTCCTCAGGTACTATTTTCAAAAGAAAGAGAAGTACTGCACCATTTGCAACATTTTTCTAACCTGAAATACCAAGATTTTTTTAAATTTCATTTTAATATTTGCATTTCAAAAAATCTGACAAGACTGTCAGTCTGTAATAAAGGAATCATGTAAACTCAGTACTTAAACTGCCTGATCTTGAAAAACATTAACTTTTGCTGTGCATGTGCTTATGGTGAGTTTTTTTCTGCTGTGAATTAAGGTAAGCAGAAAGATCAGTCTGGGTAACTTAGATACATTTATTTTCTGTATTTCCTACAAATTATGATTTTAATTGTAGTTTTATGTTTTCAACACAGGTTGTTGGGTTTTTCTTAGAAACAATGGAAGCACTAGTAGGGTAGCTGTTGTGAAGTACTATACAGCTACTATTTAAATATAATCCAAAGAACTTGTAATAATGGCAACTGTACCACCTTCTGGGGACTGGCTAATTTCACAATAACAGGATTAATTCTGATCAATTTTAGTGTTCTGTATCCTGCGGAGTGGGTATTCAGCAAAGGGACATCTACTGTCAGGTGAAGGGCCTGGGTCAAATGCATGAAGCAATGTGTAATCCTAATACCCGCCCCATCAGCAAGAGGCGTTGCTGGCTGCCTGCCTGCGTGCAGTACCGGTGGTTGGCAGATGAGTGGGAAGATGTAAGTAAGGCTTTCAGCTTGTATGAAGTAAAAGAGTGATCTCATATGTTTTCTTTCTTTTATTTTTTTCTACATTTGATTGAATATGTTTCTACACCCTCCTGCCACAGGAGGCAGCTCAAAGCTGCCACTGGCTTCATTAATAAGCATTTTGTTTTATTTTGTTTTATCAGTGTAACATCAGATACTTGTTTCCAGGGATTCTTTCTGGTTTGTTTTTAAGACTAATTTATTGTTTTCATATTATAACTTAAATCCTTGTCTTGGCTCAATCTTTTCATACAGCAGAGCTTTATCACTGAACCTATCATTTTGGCCTGATATTTCAATTTTCTTTTTAGTCTCACCCAAAAGTTGAGGTGTTGTGTAGTCATACCCTCTTGGGATTTTAGCTGATTGAAAGTACCTGAACTTTGAAAACACAGATTTTGATTTTGATTCAATGAGTAATTCAGCCCAGTACTGATAACAGATGTCATAAAAATTGTTACTCTATGGGGTTTACTGGTGTGTGTCAGTTGGCAAGTAACTCTTCTGTAAATGACTAGTTTAAATACAAAATCTGTGACTGTTTTTCTCACACTCAGTGCTTGACATCATATAGAAGAAAGGAAGTATACCAGAAGGTTAAGTGTGTGGATGAAAACCAGCTTCAAGTGGATGACAGCTTCTGTGATCCTGCCACAAGGCCTCTGTCAACCAAAAACTGCAGGGTAGCTCCCTTCAAATATGTTGTGTTTACAGGAGAACTGTCACAGGTAAACTCATTATATTGCTCACACATCGTTCATATAACTTTACATTTAAGAATGTTATGTTGCTGTAAAACATACATCAAATGTGCAGAGAAGAAGAAAAAAACCCAAAGTGTATTTTCATCTAAACATGGATGCCTAAACTTTTTCCACATTGAACTTTCCAATCAGCCATAACTTATTGTAATGACTGTTACCAGTCTTCTGGTAGCCCTTCTGGGACCCATGAGCACCAGTTAGAGGATACCTCCTTCTACTACAAGATTCCTTTGTTGGTTCCCAGGAAACATACAAGCTCATCTCACTGAAACTCATATCACTTCATTTCAGTGAAGTGATAAATCAGTGCCTTGATTCCCTTGCACAACTACGGTGCCCATGTGTGCATGTCTCTGTGTGCACTGCAGCTGAAAGGGAATTGCTCTGAAACATCTCTGAGCTCTGAGAAAGGGGTGGCATGGAACTTCCCATCTCCCTGCATGCGTGACTACTGCAGACCCTCCCTTCTGCACACTGATGCAGCAGCCCCAAGGTGGCATGTGTTGAATTACAGGCTTTTGTCAAAGTGGGGGTCAGAACTGACTCACCTGTAATTGCAATGCTGCAGAATCGTAGAATCAATAAGGTTGGAAAAGACCTCAAAGATCATCAAGTCCAACCTGTCACCCAAGACCTCATGATTATTAAACCATGGCAACAAGTGCCATGTCCAATCCCCTCTTGAACACTTAAAGGCTGTTTCACAGGAATAATGCTTGTGCATGGGGATTTTATTGTAGTGCTCTGCCAGCTGTGGGTTTGGTTACCACCAGAGGATCACACAATGTGTTGGAATCCATTCTGCTCAAAATCTGCATGCCCATGGCCTTCGGACAGTAACATACCGAGAATGCCCGGTAGAGCCATCCGCCTACATCTATAAATGTAATATCAAAGGGTGTTCACAAGCAGCTACCTGGAGAGTGGGGAAGTGGACCAAAGTGAGTACAGATGTGCAAGACATATTTGATAGCTGCCTCAAATGTAAATTAATGCCAAGACTTATTTGCTGACATAATTATGTTAATTATTTACTACCTTCTAAACTAATTCTTGATGGCTATACACATCTAGTGCTCAGTGTCTTGTGGAGTGGGAGTAAAGGAGAGAACTGTAGAATGTATGACTGAAAATGGCTTATCAAGTGACTTGTGCCTGCCACAATTAAAACCAGATGCCAGAAAGATCTGCCATGAGGAAGAATGTAAGTGACGGCTGTGATGTTCAGCTGAAGTTAATATTTTCCCAGGGTATTATATGAAAGCTGTAAATATATTTGAGCACTATTATGCAAAATAAGTCCTAAAACTAATCTCTATTCATGAAATAGTAATGTGATTTAATAATTCATTTTGAAGGTGAATTTCTTACCACCTGCAAAGACGTTCAGATTAAAAAAGGAATTAGAAAGGATGGTGAATACCTACTTAACGTTAAGGGAAGGATGATAAAGGTACTCTTAATATTTATGAGTTTTTCTAAGCATGTATTTTTATAAAACAGTAATTTTCTAATAAAGATTTTGCTAAAGGGCTGTATTTTCTCTTCCAGATTTATTGCTCGGGCATGCACTTAGAGAATCCCAAAGAATATTTGACATTGGTAAAAGGCGAAGCAGACAACTTTTCTGAAGTATATGGATTCAGGTACAAAAGTGGTTTTGTGCCTCTTTCAAGTGCATTTATTGCTTCCAAAATGAAAGAATAAAAATAATACTCAGCTTTTCTGAGAACAGATGAGTAGGTATTTTCCCCTTGATTTTCTGGTTTGACTGTGCAGGCATATGAACATACATGCAGAACTGTGGATGCTCTCAAGCTGAACTTGCATTGATTGCGTTGAATGATTACAAAAATTTGCTGTTTTGACTTCAGTAGAAATAGCTTCAATCCACATTAGTGTTTCAGTTGGGCCAAGATTAATGCTGAGCTTCTTGATCTGTAAATGGTGTTTAATATTTTTTTATGTGGCATAGTGCAATGCAATTATTTTTCCCCCCGATGTTGTGTTACAGAAAAATGTCAGAAGGAAAATGAAATCTTTGCTGTTCTCTAGGCTGCAGAATCCATACGATTGTCCTTTCAATGGGAGCAGAAGGCAAGACTGTGCCTGTCGAAATGATTACCTGGCAGCTGGCTTCACAGTTTTTAGCAAAATAAGATTTGATGTAGCTTCCATGCAAATTAAAAGTAAGCATTTTGGCAGTTTTAGCCAACGTGGGTGTTTTCCATTTAAATTTAGCATGGTCATGATTGCCAACCTGGTTAATTCTATTCTATTCTATTCTATTCTATTCTATTCTATTCTATTCTATTCTATTCTATTCTATTTATCCAAATTTCTAATGTAAATCATAGTAGATAGTGTTGGATGATGGGTTGGACTCGATGATCTCAAAGGTCTTTTCCAACCTGGCTTATTCTATTCTATTCTATTCTATGCTATGCTATGCTATGCTATGCTATGCTATGCTATGCTATGCTATGCTATGCTAGTCTATGCTAGTCTATTCTGTTCTATTTTCTATTCTCTCTCTGACCCAATAATAGATTGAGTTGTGCCATTCTGGGGCAAAAGTCCTTATTTCCTTAGGAATTCAATGGTGATTTCTACAGGAAAAAAAATAAATATTGAGAAATCTCCACCACTTCCCTTGTTAGTTTGTCCCAAATGGTCAAGGGATATGAATCTTGCAGATTCATATTTTCATATGTGTGGACTAACTTCAGTTTCTAATGTTTTGTTCACTTCATTCGTTTTCCTTTTAGTCTATGGTGTATTTTTGTGAGAAAGTCTTCCTGTGCTGTAGTTAATCCCTTCTCAGACCTTGGCAGACACACTGAATGCACAGGGAATCTTGCAGTGCTTTCAAGCCCCTGCCTGGAGGTGTCAAGGTGGCCACTGACCAGTTCACATGGAGCTGTGTCCACATGCACACCCATCCTCCTCCCAGCTGTCTCCTGTCTCAGAAAGAAAACATGGCTTATAGGTTGGGCTGATGTTATATTAACCAAAATGGACTATTTCAAAATTAGTTTCTAAAACCCAGCCCAAACATGCAAAAAACCAAACCCAACCCAACCCAAACCCCCCACCATGTTAATGCCTTTTCACACTGCATTTTGCCTGAACTTCTGATGCAGCAGTTTCAGTGTTGAGTAATCTTCTGTTTTCTAGCCACAGATTTTCTTTTTGCTCAGACTATACTTGGGAGACCTGTTCCGTTTGCTACAGCTGGAGATTGCTACAGTGCTGCAAGGTGTCCACAGGTATTTATAATTTCTTATCCCCTTGAAACTGAGAGTGGAAAAATATCTCTGTGACTGGTTTAGAGCTGCAAGGTTCCAAACCAGTCTTCTATTCTGTTTAGACGGCGTTCCACATTCATAAAATGTTTTTCTTACTCTCCTCTGTTCTTGTTTCTCCCTCAAATTGTTTATTCCACACTTTTCCTCTAGGTTCCATATATGTATTTGTGTATTTAATGTATTGCCCTCCCTCCTTCTGGACATGATTTATCCTTTGTTTCCTCCTAATCCCTTCTCAGTCTTTGTTCTCCTCCAGCGCCTTTCTTTTCTATAATCCTGCAGAATTTTTCTTATCTTTTTTTCTGGTTCTCTCCTGATGCTTCATATCTTTGAAGACTACCAGAGGAAATCAGTTCTGTTGTGCAGTGTAATTAGTGTGTGTGCATTAGTGGTTTATTTTGGATTGATTTTTAAGTTAATGTGTGTATTGTCCCACTTTACTGTTGGTTTGTTCATATCATGGAGTAGTCAGAATGCTGTCTAGATGAAACTAAATCAAACAGTAACCTCCTGAAGAAGAATCTTTATGAACTCCAACTGCTAATGAGGATTCAGCCTACGGATGCAGTGAGAATTAGTTGAAAGTAAAACTCTGATCTATATACTGTATACAGACATTGGGCTCTCTGACCCAATGTTTTTGCTCTACAGATGTGTTCTGTAGTGTCCTTCTTGCTAATGCAAGGGTAGGCTCAGTCTGAACTAGTCAACCTAGGCAGCCTTTGGAATCCACTGACAGAAGTGTAATTCCCTAGAAAACAGTTCAGCTAGTCTTATCCTATAAGACATTCTAGGATGTGCATACTTATTTTCACGGATTATAAAGGGAATTAAGATCAACTAGCTCAGACTTGCATGGAGTCAAATCCCTTTTGTCCATGTAATGTAAATGGATGCATTCAAGGACAGCTAAAGACAATTTAGATACAATCTGGGGAAAAATGAGATGCCTAAATTAAGCAGACTTCGCTCCTGACAGAAAAGCAGATGGAGTTTGTTGCAGTATTCTATACCATCAACCTCAAAATTCTTCAGGCTTAGTATGACACAAACCTCTGATCTGTAACTTCTGTTGGGAAGTCAGTTCTGCATATATGGTATTGCACTGATGCATTTCAGTCTGCCAGATCTGCACTGAAACTGACACTTATGCAGTAAAATTACTTAATGAAGTAAAAAAGTCTCTATTCCTGCATGCTCAGCCCTTGAAACCTCTTTCTGGCCTTTCAGTATGCTCCATGACACATCAGCCAGCTGTTAAGCTGTCATTATAATTGTACATAGCTCTTCTCATTCATTTTTGCCAAATGATATCACTGTGGATAAACTTACTTTGGTGGGGTTTTTTTGCTTGTATGGAACCCCTTGAAATGCTTTATTTATTAAATGAAATCTTCTGCTTTCTTGGACACTTGAAATATAGAATAGAATAGAATAAACCAGGTTGGAAGAGACCTTCAAGATCATCATGTCCAACCTATCATCCAACACCACCTAATCGACTAAACCATGGAACCAAGCAAGAACAACCTACCCTGTCTCTATGTGCTCATTATAAATATATGAGTGCTATAGATACAGCAGCTTTTCATAGGAGGGCTCTCAAAACAAACCTGCCATAATGAGCAATGAAGGAAATTCAGTGAATCAAAAGAAGAAAGGCTGAACACTGTATTTTTTACACATGCCCACATACATATACTCACACAAATATTTATACATATATTAGTGTGTATATGTATACATATCTATGTATATATATACACTATCATGATATTAAGCAAAAAATTACAGAACCTACCATATGCTATACTTGCTAAAGCTTTGATGTCAGTATTTAGGCAATTTAAACTCAGCTTGATTATAGAAATTCAGTGAGTTGTATGGAGATGTGAAGGGATTTTCTGCTTGTAGTGCTGTCTAAACTGCCCTTTAGGCTCTTTGTGGAGATTGTACTCCTTTCCAACATACTGCACTTCTATGTGGATGCAATTTCATAATTTTCTGTAACTCAGGTTGTTTACCAGGCCAGTGCAGTTTGTTGCTTCTAACATATTTCTTATTCTTGTATAAACTGACTCCATTTAAAACCTAATTTGAGAAAAAAAATAGTTTTGCATAAGCATGTATTTCAGACTCTGTTAACTGCTTCGAATGGCTTGTATTGAGAAACATTGCATTTACAGTAAGTTTATCTATTTTAACCTCCACTTACTATGTCCATGTTCAGTTATGGGTTTTGTTATCTTCCATTTCTTTTTCAGTGTAAGATGATGATGCTAGGACAATGTGCTTGCAAATATTTGAGTTGTAGGTGGCTAAGAAGTGATTTGTCTGTGATTTCCAGATAGCAGTAGGTCCTCACTGTGTCATTTCCAAAAGGTCTGGGCACTTCAAAACAAAACAAAGCAAAACAAAACAAAACAAAGCAAAATAAAACAAAGCAAAACAAATCAAAACAACAGTCTTTCAAGAAAGATAATCTCATTCTTGCATTTTGCAAGTCTGAACTTTTTGTAAATTAAATTTTAATATGGAGGAAGGAGGCTAAAATAATCTGAATTGTCTGATGTTAATTCTATATTCAACCTGCAGACAAACTCTACAGCTCAGCTGATGCACAAGTGCTAGTTCAGAATAACTTGTTCTTGTCTATGAGTCTCCAAAACAACAAAGGGTATAATGCAGTGTAACTAACCAAGGTTACACACCTTTGAGTACTTAATGTCTGGAGATACCCTAAGTGATACGTGCAGATGTGCCAATGTAAATAATGTCAAGTGTTTTAGTCTTTTGAGCTCCATTTACTAGCACTGTATTTTACCTCTTTCATTTTTTTTCTTTCCCCCTTTTTTTTTGTTGTTGTTAGGGACAGTTCAGCATTAATCTGGCTGGAACAGGTCTGAGATTATCCCATATGGTTAGGTGGATTGCTCAGGGAAACTATGCAACTGCTGATGTGCACAAATCACAAGTAAGCCAATGATGTTTTCATTTACCTGTTCTTACAGCTTGCAATGTAATTCTTCCAGAGGTGATGACTCCCTAGTGATAGCTAGTTGTGACTCAAATGCAGTACTCAAAGCCTTTGACCCATCTGAGTCTTCTTCCAGATACAATGTTTAATCACGCTGCCCAGAATCTAATCCAGATCAACACTGTCTGCTAACCCTTCTCTCACTACGTTTTAAGAGTCTGTTCTATTAATTAAGTTTATTTAAAGTTTTGAAGATGCCTAATTATACTTTTAAAAACAGTAAGCACAATAACCCACACACACCCCCAAACCCCCACGTTTCATTAAAGATACTACTTTACAAACGTCTGTCTTGATTCGTGTGGGAAGCCAATAGAGCGGTTGGGCAAGAACAGTGAGCATACATGGTTTAAGACAGCATCAGTTGGTAAGCCAGGAAAGGTGTCATAAAGTGAGACTGATAAAGGATCTCTCTGCTTATTTTGTTCATTTGATACTGTCTTTTGATTTAGCATTTGTAACTAAGGTTTGTCAAAAGATCTATTGTTTGCAAACCTCAAAAAGCTTTTTGTACAACTGTGATTTCAATCTCTTTTCCTGTTTGACTGTTCTCTTTGTTTAACTCTCAGGATGGTACTAAAATATATGGAAGATGTGGAGGATTTTGTGGAAAATGTGTTCCTAACACAATTATTGGTCTCCAACTTCAAATACAATGAGAACTCTGATGTGGTAAGAAGATCAAAGCAGGGACATCAATCATTTAGGTGCAAATCGTAGGTACTGTGTATGTATGTGTTTTAATTCTTTCATCTCTGCAATGTTTGTTGCTCTGATGCTTACTACCAAGAATTACTGTTCCCTTCAGTGTTCATTCAGGGATGTATTATCTGTTTGTGGGCTAGCAGGTGCATAAGTCACAATCATAAGCTCTCAGGTTTTAATGGAGAGGCATTCATTCAATGTACAGTAGATATTAGCAAGTCAATTGCACTGAGGTCGCTACCATTGGTAACACTCTAAATTGTACCATAATTGTAGTAATTTACCTGCAACTAATCAGGGAAAGCCTTTATGCAGTATTTGATAAAATTGATGCCTTACTGGTTTTCTGGATCAGCTCTACTAAAATTAAGAATTATTGCTATATAGAGAGGACAGGCAGTAATTTCAAATATTTCTGATTTCATAAAACCTGTTTAGGAATTATGTCAATAAATTAAAGCAGAAAGGTGTGTTTCTCAGTCAGTAAAATCTTTTGTTCTGCCCCCTTCCCTTTTGTTTGTGGTGCTTAAATACTGGCAGTAATCCTGAGAAGTGTGGCTACCCTCTGTGTAGGACATGTTAGACATCTAGGCTTGGTTTTGTTATGGTTATAGGAAAAGAAAATAAGAAAACAAATTGCTTGGAAACCTGATCTTGAATCACTGCCTCTCATCCTAGTACTCTGCAAAAAGCAGTGCATGCTGTTTACTAGAGGATCTCCTACGTGATTGTATGAACACGTGTTTACTTAAACACTTTCCATATGCACCTTTAAACTGGCCAACAATGTATTAGCAAAGGCTACAGTGCATGTGCCTCTTACATTGCAATTCAACATAATTTCAGTACCTTTAGCCAAAACTCTAGGCAGAGGCAGCATCAAGCCCCATAGTGGTTTTGGTCTCCATCTTTGATTCACTGTAGTTTTTCAGTGTTTGTAAATACAGTTCTGACGCCTGATAATTAAGATTATTTCTTCCAGGCAAAGTAAATGTGTGAGAGTTGCAAGGTAAAAGCAAAACAAAACAAATCCCACAAAACAATCATCCAGCTCTTTGTTTTGTTTTGTTTTAATATAACTTTACAGGCCAGAACTGCAGAAATAAACGCATGTGTGCTTCGGGGCCAGCTCTCAAGTATTCCTATGTTCTCAATAACATAGATTATGAACCAGACTTGCTTTTTCTTTTTGGCAACGTGCATCCTGTAAACCAAATATTTCTTTTGCATGTCAGTACAATTGGTAGATCAAATGGCAGCTGTCTCATATTTTTAGCCACAGAGAGTTAGGCATGTATTAACAATATGTACTCATTAAAGCCAAAACTGTACCGCAGAACTGTAAGCAGCTACTTCTTAGATAACACATGTAGGTAATTATTTTGTGATCTCTGCATCAGAAAAGTATTTTTGCACTATGTGCCTTGTGTTAGTTGTAAACATTAATAAGAATATAAAACATTCTTTTCCCAGAAATGTTTACATTTATAATTTATAAACTATTTATATAATAAATATGCTTGTGTGAATGGTAACTGATTACTTCTGCTTTGTTTTTTGCTTTGTAGTATCACTCAGTACAAAATGTTGCAAAAGCATTTCAACTTGTTTTAGAACAGAATAGCTACACTCCTAACACCTCTTCACAGTAATATACATTAGTTTGTACTGGAATTACCACCAGAATTGCAGCAGTTTATAGGAGGGGTATTTTCCATGGAAGCAAGTCCTACTTCAGAGGAACAAACTCCATGTCTTTCTGCTCTTTCCATTCAGTCTTCCCTATTCACCTGTACCTTTCTTGGTGGTTTGCCCTGTAAACACTGATGTAGAAATCTGAAATAACCTTCCTCGTCCTTGTGCTAAACTCACATTGATTCCTTTACATGGTCCCTCAAAAACTGCTTTAGCAGAAGGGGAACTGCTGTTCACCTCCATCCCCAGGATGACCATTTCCTTTTCAGCCCTGAAACCCCAGTTAAGGGCTAGAAAGTGCTCAACTCCACTGCCACAGAATCACGCTGACAATCCAGTACTGAACAAAGTGACTTTTTATCAAACATTCAACACAGCATGTTTTTATTGGGCAATAGTAGTGATTTTTGAGTTTAAAAAGAAATAAGAAAGTATTTTCTGTAACTGGAGCAAAGCCAGCTTCTCCATAAAAGACCACTGCCCTGTAGTGTACTCTTCACAGTCTTTTTTTTTATTTCATCCTTTGGAGTTTCAGTCCTAGTGTAGGAAGAAAGGACTTGGGTGTTCTGGCTTTTCGGTAAATTCCTTCTGTTAGAGTTTTGAGTTTGTTGAGAATGTACCCAGAGAAGGGCAACGAGGCTGGTAAGAGGTCTGCAGTACAAGCCCTACAAGGAGAGACTAAGGGAACTGGGATTGTTTAGCCTGGGGAAAAGGAGGCTCAGGGGAGACCTTATTGCTCTCTACAACTACCTGAAGGGAGGTTGTAGCCAGGAGGGGGTTGGTCTCTTCTCCCAGGCAATCAGCACCGGAACAAGAGGACATAGTCTCAAACTGCACCAGGGGAATTTTAGGCTCGAGGTGAGGAGAAAGTTCTTCACAGAGTTCCTAGTCATTGGAATGTGCTGCCCAGGGAGGTGGTGGAGTCCCCATTCCTGGAGGTGTTCAAGAGGGGATTGGACATGACACACGGTGCCATGGTCTAGTAGTCATGAGGTCTTGGGTGACAGGTTAGACTTGATGATCTTTGAGGTCTTTTCCAACCTTATTGATGCCATGATTCTATGATCAGCTCTGAAGAATTTGAAGACCTTATGATGTGGACATGTTACAAGGGCTGTGCAATGAAATGAGAACCAGAACATCCAGTATGATGTTTCCATCTCCTTTATTTGACGTTGCTGGAGATTTCCTTTGCTCTGGGCAGCTGAGATTCCAGCCAGAGTATCAGTGCCCTTGAAAGTGCTGTGAGCTCCACCTTGTGGGTCTGTATGTGCTGAGCTGCCCGTGGTTGGTCACAGTCACACAGTTCTCCAGTTTTGGTTGATGATCAGGGGATTAAATGCTGAAGTGTCTTGTCACTATTCCATACAGAAAATAATAATAATAATAATAATTCAGAAATGGTAATAATTAAAGATTATAGTATAAATGCTTTTTTAGGTGACTTCTTGGACATTTCCAGCCCCATCAATAACAGAGATGCTGCTTTTTAATGTTTCCATAAAGGAACAAATGGATTTCTGAAAAATTTTGTACTGTGGTTATCAAAACTGAACTTGAATTTGAAGTGGAACAGAAATATGCCATAATATTTTAACCTTAACTTTAAAGGTAGACAACAGGAAAATGGGTGTAATGTTTCCTTTCTTCCAGTCACCAGGGACTTCACCAGACTGCTATGACTTTTTGAATATGGGGAATGGCTTGGCAACTACATCAGCCAATGCCCTCAGGACTTCAGGATGCATCTACTCAGGGCCTATAGGCTTGTGTATGTTCAAGTTCTTTAGGTGGTCATGAACCTTGTCTTCACTTGCAGTGGGAGGGACTTTGTCCCCCTGGTCCCTGTCTTGTGGTCCTTTAACTTGGAAGGTGTGAGGAGACAGCTTGCAAGTGAGGACGAAGGCAAAAATATTGTTGAGGACCTCATCTGTTGTTACTAGCTCATCAGTTTTTCTCATAATGGGGACACATTTTCTTTAACTTCCCTTTTCTGTAATATAATATATATGTACACATTGCACTTGTGATTTCATAGTAACCCACACTGGCGTTATCACAGAATCACAGAATGTTAGGGGCTGAAAGAGACCTCCAAAGATCAGTCCAACCCCCCTGCCAGAGCAGGATCACCCATACCAGATCACACAGGAATGCACCCAGATGGGTTTTGCATATCTCCAGAGAGGGAGATTCTACAACCCCCCTGGGCAGCCTGTTCCAGTGTTCCATCACTCTCACAGTCAAAAAATTTTTCTTCATGTTTCCATGGAAATTCCTACGCCTCAACTTCCACCCATTGCCCCTTGTCCCATCATTGGGCATCACTGAGAGGAGCCTCACTCCATCCTCTTGGCACTCACCCTTTACATATTTATAAACATCCATGAGGTCAGCCCTTAGTCTCCTCTTCTCCAAGCTAGAGAGCCACCTCCCTCCTATTATGCAGTTGGACGTTATTTTAACTTACTTTATAAGTTAAAAGAATTTCCAACTGCAGTCCAAGGAAGCCTACCAGAATCTTTTCCAAAAATTAAGTTTCATGACAGACTACATTTCCATATTTCTAGTTTTATAGGTGTGGTACTTGAGCCATGAAATGCCAAAGGCTGCATTTAAATGTCTTTATACTTATTCATGCATTGAACAGTTACATATTGTCTTAACACAGATAAAAGTAGGACTGGACATCAGTGTGGCAGAACCAGTATGAGATAATGTTCTCCAGGCTAGAATGGCAACCCTGGGAAAGCATTTCTATCTTCTGGAACAGCTCATAAGCTCTCTGTGAGAGCTGCTTTTGCCCCTCAGGATGAGGGGCAATGGTTTCAAACTAGAAAAGAGCAGATTTAGAGTGGATGTTAGGAACAGGTTCTTTACCATGTGGGTGGGGGAACACTGGAACAGGTTGCCAAGGGAGGTGGTTTGGGTCCCATCCCTGGAGATATTCAAAGTGAGGCTCAACAGGGCTCTGGGCAGTCTGATCTAGTTGAGGATGTCCCTGCTTACTGCTGAGGGGGTCGGACTAGATGACCTTTGGAGGTCCCTTCCAACCCAGACCGTTCTATGATTCTATGTTATGTAGCATCTGGCCATCTTTTCCTGAGCATTTATGATTTTTCAAGATAGTCTCCTTGTATCTATGCATTAGAAGAAACTTTGAGGGATGCCTCATCAGTCTCTCTGTCTTGTGCTTTGGAAATAGAGGACACAGTCTCAGGCTGCGCCAGAGGAGGTTCAGGCTGGATGTTAGGAAAAAGTTCTATACAGAAAGAGTGATTGCCCCTTGGAATGGGCTGCCTGGGGAGGTGGTGGAGTCGCCATCACTGGAGGTTTTCAGGAGAAGACTTGATGGGGTGCTTGGTGCCATGGGTTAGATGTTTGGGTGGTGTTGGATTGGTTGATGGGTTGGACGCGATGATCTTGAAGGTCTCTTCCAACCTGGTTTATTCTATGTATTCTATGTATTCTAAATAGATCATGGGAAAAGTAAGGTATTGGTGAAGTGCATTCCTACTTCACAATACTTTCTTTCCCTCAGAGCAGAAACTGATGACAGAAGGAGAAAATTACCTGTGTTTTATTCAAGCAGAGGAACAAGCTATCTGGCTTGCACTTGAATCTGAAATTTTATCTTCCCCTCCACAGAGGGCGGTTTTCTTCTGCACAATTAAGTTTTTAGCTTGAGAGGCTTTTCTGGGCTTTGTTTATCCTGGCTTTTGAGAAGCAATCTGTGCTCTGTTTCTGATCTATTTCTCCTTGTGTTCAGTTGTTGCAGATATTCCTTTGAATCGACTGTATAAAAATACTGTAGCAGCAGAGCAGAGCGAAGATTTAACTGTATTTACGTCTGTATTCTGCCTTTAAGCATGAACAGCTGTGCACACATTCATCTGTCTCATGTCTGACTCTGTGCTGCCATCCAGAACCTTTTCCTTTTTAATAAACAAATGTTTCCCTCTTTAATCTGTGTGTGTTTTATCTCTGTTCCTGCAACAAAATTTTCTTGACCACATATGTTTTTCCAATCTTATTTGTGTAATTAAACAAAGCATGCAACGGGGAGAACTTGCACTGTAAATGGTAGAGAACTGCTGCCTCTGAGTAGCTGAAATAAAACCAGGTATTTCTGCCTTGCTTTTTGGAAAGCAAAAACCTGCATTTGGAAAGCAAAAACCTGCAAGACTCCTTTTGGAATCACTGTATGGGCTTATTTTACAGCCTGATTTACAGAAGCAAGGAACATTTGAGGAGAGCTCATGAATTTTGTAGATGCAAAAGGCTAAAGTGATTCATAGGAGCAGCATACATTTACACCTGGTGGGATGAAATCCTTTTTTGCACTTTAGTTGTCTTTGCCAGGCATTCATTGATCATGGTAATGACATTCATGGTCAGTTCCTCATTCTCCATGAGGCTTTTGATGTTTCCCTGGAAGCTGGGATTTAATTAGAAATGTACAGAACACAAATTGAAATTTGTGCTTGTAAAATCAGAGGACAGAAAGGAGGTTGAAATGCTTTGTATTTAAAATGTCTTGCAGAAAAGGCTCACTGTAAAAACATTTGTTTAACACCTCGGTAAAGAAAACAGAGGCTCTGCTAGAATTTGTGTTCCTGGAAGCCCTGCAACTCAGGGCTAAGAAAACTGCCAGCAATAACCCCTTTCATCAGGGTTTACAAGATATTTAGCTAGGAATTATTTTGCTCTTCAATTATTGTCCTCTGTCTTAAGTTTATTACAGCTTTTGCCAGAAAAAAAATAGCAGTCCTAGTTCTTTGACTAAATTCTTGTTTGCAGCTTCTGAGAGAGAGGAGTCTAAGAGAAGTAAATTTGTAGTTGTAACCTCAAAGGGAAAACTCACAACCTGTGTGTTAATGTAAAACCTGCAGCAGAAAGTGCACAGTAAAAAGGAAATTATTTCACTTCCAAAGTCCTCTCTTCCATGCCAGGATTAGAGATTCATTGCTGTTCTTTCTTACACAGCCAAGTATAATTTTCATGTTATCCTGCCAAATATTTACTCAGAGGGATTATTTTGAGACGGATCTATGGAGATCTATGGAGAATGCAGGGAGGCAGGCACAAAAGAGGAACATTTTCTTTGCATTGGAAGGATACCCTCCTGCAGTGTGTTTGCTTGGCCAGCTGTCGACAGTATTGCTTCATATAAAATTCAACATTCAGAACGTTTCCAAAGCAGGGAAGGAAGTGAACTCTGAAGCACTGTTGCCAACAGTAACTTACACAACCCTCTTTAAACAGAAGGCCAAGGAAGGCTGTATCTCCAAAATGGAAACAAGCTTCTGAGAAGAGGAGGCTCAGGGGAGACCTTACTGCTCTCTACAACTATCTGAAGGGAGGCTGTAGCCAGGTGGGGGCTGGTCTCTTCTCCCAGGCAACTAGCACCAGAACAAGAGGACACAGTCTCAAGCTGCAGCAGGGGAAGTTTAGGTTGGATGTTAAGAAGAAATTCTTTACAAAAAGAGTGATTTGCCATCGGAATGGGCTGCCCAGGGAGGTGGTGGAGTCACTGCCTCTCGAAGTGTTTAAGAAGACTGGATAAGGCACTTAGTGCCATGGTTTAGTTGATCAGATGGTGTTGGGTGGTAGGTTGGACCTTATGATCTTGAAGGTCTCTTCCAGCTTGGTTGATTCCGTGTCTGCCTAAAAAGCTTACGTAGCTCATAATCAAAACACCCTGCTCCCCCCCTCCCACCCCCCCACCCCCCCTTGTTACCAACATTGTGTTGTTACTGCCATAATAAATAATATATAAGCATAGGAATCATGAAATTTTAATGAAAATAAAATAAAGGCAATTCCATGCTGTGCACTGTCATTTTTTAATCTGTGTGCTTTGTTCCATGCACCGCAAACACTGTTTCCTATCTTTTGGATGAGCCTGACTTTTCTAACAGAAACAACTTTCTTTTTGGAGGAATTAGTGCTTCAAAGAAATTTCTTTCTGCTTCACTCACTGAAGAAAGTGAGGTAGCATATTTTGATGTTTTTCACCTGGAAACACTCATGTCATGGACTGAGTTGAACCTGCTGCTGTTATTCACACCATGCTGCAGTCATACCAGCTTCAAAATGAAAGTGCTAACTGGAGCAAAGTATTATGAGGCTTGATGTTCAAATTGCAGCATGGGAGGATTCCTGTTCCTTTTGCTGGTTCTGGGTTCTTTGGACATTGTGCTTTTCTGCTGGGATGGTGGCAGGACAAGGAGGGATGGGGGAGTAGCTTTCTGGATTGGGCTTTTGGCTTTGCTTCCTTCTGTTTTCTGCTGCTTTGTGCCATGCTTTTTCTGCAAATAGGCTGAGGTAGTTATGCATTTTGTTCTAGTTTTTCTGATTTTGACCAGTAAACTCTATTCCTAGCTCATTTTTTTTTGGTCTCAATTCCGAGTTTTCATTTGTTACTTTTCCCTCATGTCTGTGATGTGAAAATATCCAGGTTAACCCGCTGGTTCAGTATAGAATAGAATAGAATAGAATAGACCAGGTTGGAAGAACCTTCAAGATCATCATGTCCAACCTATCATCCAACACTATCTAATCAATTAAACCATGGCACCAAGCACCCCATCAAGTCTCCTTCTAAACACCTCCATTGATGGTGACTCCACCATCTCCCCAGGCAGCCCATTCCAATGGGCAATCACTTTCTCTATGAAGAATTTCTTCCTAACATCCAGCCTAAACCTCCCCTGCCACAGCTTGAGGCTGTGTCCTCTTGTTCTGGTGCTGGTTGCCTGGGAGAAGAGACCAGCCCCCACCTGTCTACAACCTCCCTTCAGGTAGTTGTAGAGAGCAGTAAGGTCTCCTCTGAGCCTCCTCTTCTCCAGACAATTGTTTGACCCATTTTGTTCTGACTCAAACCATTGCAACTCATTAAAACAACTTTGTCATTCAATATTTCTACCCAGCCCCCACATACAACTTCTCATCAAGCCTGTGCCATCTTCCATGTCAGAAGACACAAGCTGGCATAAGCATAAGAAGCAACTTGGCAAAGTTTTTGAGTTATTATTCTTTTTCTAATATGGTGCATTAGGAAAAAAATGTTTTGTGAATTGCTGTGACCACTGTTCAGTACAATAAAAGATTTCTGGCTCTGATCCCAGAAGTTGCCATAGCAGGGTGTATTTTGAGCTCTTTGCTGAATCCTGATAATACTTGTGTAATTCTGCACTGATGCACAGATCTAATGTGGGATCCAGTTCCCTCAGGCCATGAGTTTTTTTGACATTTGTTCCTGGCCAGGTGTCTTCCTCTAGAGTTTTGTCCAGAGAGGGGGCATACACAACTTCTCTGAGCAACCAGTTCCAGTATTTCACCACCCTCACAGTGAAAAGCTTCCTCCTTACATCTCTTTTAGTGTAAAGCCATCACCTCTTGCCCTATCACTACATGCCCTTTTTTAAAGGCCCTCCCCAGCTTTCCTGTAGGCTCCCTTCAGGTACTGGAAGACTGCTATAAGGTCAACCCAGAGCCTTTTGTTTTCCAAGATGAGCAACCCCAACTCTCTCAGCCTGTCTTCATAGGAGAGGTGCTCTAGCCTTCTGAGCATGGCACTCCTCTGGACTCGCTCCATCAGTTCCATGGCCTTCCTTTGCTGGGGGCCCCAGAGCGGAATGCCAGATGCAGTCTCACAAGGGGAGAGCAGCAGAATCACCTCTTTCTACCTGCTGGGCATATTTTTTCAGTGAAGCCCAGCATACAGTTGGCCTTGTGGGCTACAAGTGCACATTGGTCTTTCATGTTGAGCTACTCATGACCCAACAGCCCAACGCCCTTCTCCACTGGGCTGCTCTCAATCCATTTATCACCTAACCTGTGTTTGTGCTTAGGATTGGCTGAGCCAGGTGCAGGCCCTCACACTTGGCTGTAACATGTTCAAGTGCTGTGAACAGCTTAACCTGCCTGTTTTCCCCCCAACACAGAAGTGGGGGAAAAGTAATACACAAAACCTCCAGGCTGAGATATGATAAGAGTTTAATATAAATGAGATGACATAATGCACATTTACCTTAGCCTATATGCAGAAAAAGCAGAGCACAAAGCAGCTGCAAGCAGAAAGCCAGCAAGCCAAAACCCTACATCTGTCCTCCTGATGCTACCACCCAAGCAGGAAAAAGAGCCAACACCCAAAACTCCAGAACCCAAAAGTAGCAACTGGAACAAGACACCTCTCATGTTACAGTCTGAACTTCGAGCCCCATAATATTTTGCTTCAGCCACCACTTTCATTTTGAAGCTGGCATGATGGCAGCAATAGTATGAATATCAGCAGATTCAGTGTAACCCATGGCATTGGCCTCGTTGAACATCATGAGGTTCGCTCAGGCTTCATGAGGCTTGCACAGAACATGGAACATCTTCAAGTTTCTAATAGTGTGGTTTAGGGTTCTCTATTATTCTTATCTCTTATTGAGTGTAGCATATTTCACAAGAGGCTGTTTGAAAAAACAAAGAGCATCCAGCTGACATCAGTGGTCCCTTTTATAATATTGTATACAAACAGAGGCCTCAGGGCAGGAGGATTGTAACATGCTGAACAATGAAGGATGGAAGTGACATAAATGGTGCTAAAAAATGTGAAATAATCTGATTATTTCCCATCCAGCTCCCTGCATACCTGTATTAAAGTCTGAGACACTTCTTGTCAAGAAAATGTGACTATCAATACAGACAAGGTCTTGCCAATCATCAAATAAAATCTTGCATCCGTGGCTACTTCTACCCTAATAAGTAGTGGCACAACACAGTTCATTTCCATACACTTATTAGGGTATAAATCACCACTCCCAAGGCAGGGGTCACTGCTTGTTGCAGGGAGCCTCTGGCCTGTGCCACTGAAGAGTGGTACTGGCCAAAACACGGTGACACTTTAAAGTCCCAGCCAGCAAGGCAGAGCTCATCCAATGCCCCAGCCCTCTTTAAATTTACTAGCCCTAGAGCAGCCCTGAGGCTGAGTGAAGAGACCTTCCTTGTCCCTCTTGCGTACAGCTTACACTCTTCAACTCGTCTGCAAAGCATCATTCCTATCAACATTTGATGCAAAAAAACTTTACCACCCCCAGGTTGGGGAGATGCAGGGAACACTTGCTAATGTATTCCTATGCATGGGGCCGTTGTGCTGGTTCACTATCACCCTTTCCTCTCCTCATTAACAGCAGTGCTCAATTGGATCACTAATTTTTCCTTGGAAAAGGAGGGAGATACTCACTGGAGGAAAGCATCTTGAATTTTTAATAAGTTGCAAAAGAGTCTGTAACTCTGGCAGATTGTGAGGGAGTGGAAATTTGTGGCTTTGGATGACATAAAGTGGCGCCAGCTCCTCTACTTTTCTTCCAGAAGAAATTATATTAAAGGTTGGGAAATACAATTTGACTCCAGATTTCTCTGTCACAGACCTCGCAGATATGATGTCCTTGGCTAATGCAGCAGCAGCAGGAGAATGGTCTGTGAGGCATCAGTGGGCAGAGCTGTCATAGAGGGATTGCAGTACCCAGCCCAGGCTTGACACCTCTCTTAGAACCCCCTAGTGTGGCATGGTTGTTGGCTACAAATCTGTCTTGCTGTGCTGCATGCTGAGCAACAGCCCTGGAGAGAGTGTGCTGTGTGTCTTAGTGAGAATGGGCAGTGAGGGGGCTCTGACAGCTCCACGAAAGGGAGTCTGGAGCAGTGTGCCCACCCAGACAACCCTGTGCTGCTGTGCAGCAGTCCAGCTGACTCACACTGGCTCAGGTTAGAAACCCAGGACAGAAGCTCATGAGTCAAGGCGGGGGAACATCTGGTTCACATTTACCCAGAACAGTTTGCATCAGACACCAACTGCTTGGACTGATGGAGAGGAGAAATGCATTTCTCAAGCATCTTCAGACTAGTCAGTTTCTGAACTTGCAAGTAAAGAATTAGGGCTTAAGGGAACCATTTGAAATTAGATGGCTGAAACAAAGACATTCTCTGAGAAGACACAACTGTTTATATTAGCAGTCTTATTTCTCTTCCCCACTTTGTTGTGCCAACTTTAATAAGAATCTGCATACAGCCTTTGGGAGAAATATTTGGCCTGCAAGTGGGAAAGTTTGCTCAGCAGCACAGTAAAACTGCAGCTGCTCTCAAATGCTCATTTTACAGCATTGTGTGCACGGACACCAGTGTAATATTTAGAGCAGTCACTTCCTCACCATTTTCTTCAGCACATATTGGACACACAAGCTGAAATCAGGAGCACCCCAGATGTTGCCCTATTGTCCCACAAGATGGTGACAAAGAACTCTAATTACACGAGACTTTGATTTGTGGTACGTACAGACTTTGAGACTCCAAGTATTTTCTTAGCATCAGCTGTGTTAAACTTTGCTTATATAACATACTTTGAGCATATTTTAATGGCTTATTCATTTGGCAGAGGTTCACTCTTTCAAGAGCTTTGTTGATAATATCTTAAATTAACTTCAGGACTACATAGTGAGTTTCAGTCCTCCCACACTAGGAGTCACAAGTTCCCTAGATGGTGGAGAAGGAAAAGCGCTTTTATTGCTTCTGGTCAATCCCTCTGCCAGACTGCTTCCCCTTCCTCCCTCTGTGGTTTCTTTTCAGTGAGGTCTTATGGTCCATAAATTCTTTCCTTTCTTTATAAAGCATGAAAAAAGGTAGCTTGGTAAATTAGGCAGAGGAAAGGTGGCCATTGTAGAGCAGGTACATGAACTATAGAGGCAGGGCCAGGAAGAAACATGATGGGGAAGAACTGAGGCTTCAGAGTCACAGGATGCATGGAAATCAGCTCCCCTACCATTAGCCCACAGATGGGTTATTACACTAGATACTTATTTATTTTTTTAACTGTGAACTGTTTGGGCTATTTGGAGTTTTTTGGGACAGTCATCCTGAGAAACTTGAAAGAGGTCTGAATTGCAGAACTCACCACTTTAAAATCATGCCCTCAGAGTGGGCGCTGGAGATGGAGCAGGCATCCCACTTTAAAAGCAGCTTGTGATTTGGGGTTTTGTATTATCCAATATTAGAAACAATTGCTTCCCTAGGTCCCATTGTTTTAGAAACAATAAAGGAAGCAGGGTTTTGGTTTTTTTTAGCCTGTCAGGGGACAATAGAAACTATTCTGCAAATGCTTGATGTTCACTTCAGTGAAGACAGGAGCTGATTTTCATAGACAGAATGACTCCAGTCATTCAGGTGCCTGAAAAAGATGGTAAAGAAAATACATTCACAGCTGTTACTGTGGATTTCTATCAATAGATGGCAAGATCAGACTAGCCCTTTGGTTAAGACTTCCTGGTGCATTTCAGTGACTTGAAAGCCATAGGACCAGATTTTCAAAGGTGTTTAGACATCTAATTGCCAGTCATTTAAATATGAATTTGGTGTCTAATATGTTTCTGGCCAGAAATAACACTTAAAAAAAATTATTTATGCATTCAGAAGCCAATGTTAAGATCTCATGTGGTAAAGCAGGGCTGTGCAGAGACACCCAGCTTGTTCTGAACAAGCTTGTTTGGCTATCAGACGTGGTGCACCCACGCGAGCACAAAAGCCCGCCCAAGAAAATCAGCCCTGCTGAGGATGTGCTTAGATCATCTTCAGAATCTCACCTCCCGCCCTCAGCACTGCAAAGACATTTGCTGTGAATTTCTTTCCTGTGGATTTTGGCCAGGACTAATACAGCCTGCCTGCAGTGCCCTTGTATTTATTTAGTACGTGTTCAAGAAACGTGTGGACATTGCACTTCGAGACGTGGTTTAATGGTGGCGGTGGTGTTAGGCCAGTGGTTGGGTTTGATGATCTTAGAAGTCTTTTCCAACCAAAATAATCTGTGATTCTATGATTCTATGATATTTGGTGCCTACACTGGAGACAGGATGTAGCCAGTTGGAAAAGTACACTTTGATGGCAGCCTAAGTGGCAGCAAGTGAGATAGTCTGAACTCAGGGACAGCCCTGTCCTCAGCAGCAGTAACTTAGTAGGGCTTGGCAGGACTTAGAATTTTCCCACTTTAATTCTGATGTTAAGGTTTTCTCTCCCTCTCCCTCCTGCCCTCCCTCCAGCCCTCCATCCCTCCCTGTCTGCATCTCTTTCTTCAAATGCCATGTATAATGTCCATCCCAGACCTGGTTGGTGGCAAATTCCCACGCAGGTGAATCTTCAAATTGCGGTACATTGTTCCACACCTCTGCTGGTGTCTGGTGCTGCATTTTGACACCTGGCATTGGAGGAAACCCTGCCCTCCCCCGCCGGGACAGCCATGCTGAGTGAGTTCCTCCTGGCTACACCCACTTTTAGCAAGTTTTTACATATAAGCAAAGCAAATGATCACAAGCACAGCCATGCTTGTCTGGATGTGGGCTGTTCACACTTGCATAATATTTCAAATAAGAAGCTTAGATGCCTAAACTCATGCTTGACGTAGAAATAAACATGACCTAATTTTAAGCATCTGCCATTCCCCTAGCCGTTGCAGACATGATTTAAATGTGCAATCTTTGGCACCCAACTAGGAAAGTTTTGGCTTATGTTTCCAGAGGCCCCTAAGGAAGCTGCCATTATTTTAAAGGCATAAATGCAGTGATCTGAAAGCAGGCTTCTGGGCTTACCATCAATCCTGGGCAAAGCATCAGAGTTACTGATAAAGAGCTCTCTTTGCAGGAGAATGCTATCAGCAATGCCAGTTGACATGGTTTCATGGAAAACAGCTCTAGCCACAATCAGCTGGTATTATTTTTCAAGCCATGTTAAAACATGGGCATTTAACAAAATAAGGTTGATTGATAGAGATTTTAAGATTGATAAAATTTGTTTAGGCTTCTGCAGGGCATTTAACAATCATCTGTTGTGGGTTTGTTGTGTTTTTTTGTTGGGTTTGGATTTTTTTTTTTCTTCAGAAGCAACAAAAATGTAACTCTAGAAGAGAAAACATCCTTACATGACTCTTTTCCTAGTCAGGCCTCACATGGACTGATTCCTATACAGCAATGATGGGGGAAATCCTTTAACTATGAATAAAAATTGCAGATCCCGACTCCTCTACTCTTAGTTGGCTTTTCAACTAGATGAGCTAGGTCAGGTTGCTCAGGATCTTCTCATGTAGCTGGGGTTTGAACATGTACAACAACAGGTGTTCCACAGTGACTGGGCACCCTCTTCCAGTGTTTGACTACTTCTTGAGTAAGTAGACCAGGCTCAGGGTAGACCTCATTCCAATATTCCAGTACCTAACAGTACAGCTACAGAGGATTGAGGCTCTCTGTTCACAAGGAGCCACATAAAGACAAGGGATGATAGGTACAAGTTAGACCAGGGGAGGGTTTATGTTGATATAAGGGAGACATTTTTTACAGTGGGAACAATCATCAGTGGAAGAACCTTCCCAGAGACATCCCCAGCTCTAGAGGTTTTCAGGATGTGATTGGAGAGGGTGCTGGATAATCTTATCTAGGCTCCCTTTCTCAGAAAATATTGGACCAGGCAACCTTTCAAGATCACTTCCAACCTGGGCTGCCCTGTGATTCTATGGTTCTCATTTACAGGCACTGTAAGAGTATGTGGTGTGTAATTATTGAATTTATGAGGTTTTAAAATAACTACAGAGCAAAAATGGACTAGAATCAGGACAAGACATGGATGTCTTGAGTCCTGTGTTGCTTTGGTCATTATTCCTTTCCCCATTGTGGAGAGCAAGATACATAGTCTGTTCACTTCCAGCAGATGTTATTTCTGATACCGGTTTCTATCCACACAGGTCTGCCTGAGCTGGAAATTGATAATTAGGGCAGAAGCAGAGGACAAGTCTGGGGCAGTGTATAAGACAATTTTGCAAGGCAGGCCCTGAGAAATGATGGTGGCAGGAGCCGGCACGGGTTGAGGAATGGCACATCTCTCCAGACCCCATGGCCTCTCAGGGAGATGCAGCAGTAAGGAAAGTGGTTCACATCCTTCCACTGTGCTTCACAGCCCAGTGAAGAAACAAGGTTCCTCCTCACTGTCTGTCAGGCTGAGAGTGAAATGCAGCCCCCTCCTCCCATTAGCACCCTGTACTGCGGAGGGGACCTCTGACAGAGGAAGGGAAGATCAGGGACAAAATGAGGAAAAGCTGTGACCTCTCTAACAGCCCCATCAGGATTTGGCAGAGCTCTGCTGTTGGAGCCCTCTGGCACAGCACAGGGCCTTGTAGGGTGGAGCAGTGGCATTCCCTCCATGTCTTCAAAATTGAGCCCTGTCATCACTTCTGCTGCCTCCCTCACCTCTCTTCTAAAGAAAAAAAAAAGACTGCATTATGAAATCTCTGGAGCAAGATGTTCTCTGAATGCTGCCTCTTGCTGATCCCACCCTGGAAACACAGAATGTTGCAGCATTTGGGAACATGCATGAAGAAGAAAATCTCAGTGCTGGATTAAAGCCACTTTTGGCAAAAGATGAAAGACGATCTCTCTCACACACACAGACAAACATGAAGAAGTGCTCTCAGGGGCACAATCAATTACAGTTCATATCTCTTCCGGGCTGTCAGAGATAGTCACTGGCATGAGCCCTGCTGGATTGCAAACCCAAAAGGGATTCATAAAAACAAATCCTCAGCTGGGGTATACCTTGTATACCAGCACAGCCCACAGCAATTTGTAGAAAAGGAGGAAGAAGACTAGCATATGATGATATGCAGGCACAATGAATATTTTTTTCATAGAATACATAGAATACATACATAGAATACATAGAATAAACCAGGTTGGAAGAGACCTTCAAGATCATCGCGTCCAACCCATCACCAATCCAACTCCGCCCAAGCAACTAACCCACAGCACCAAGCACCCTGTCAAGTCTTCTCCTAAAAACCTCCAGTGATGGCGACTCCACCACCTCCCCAGGCAGCCCATTCCAATGTGCAATCACTCTTTCTGTATAGAACTTTTTTCTAACATCCAGCCTGAACCTCCCCTGGCGCAGCCTGAGACTGTGTCCTCTTGTTCTGGTACTGCTTGCCTGGGAGAAGAGACCAACATCTGTCTGTCTACAACCTCCCTTCAGATAGTTGTAGAGAGTAATAAGGTCACCCCTGAGTCTCCTCTTCTCCAGGCTAAGCAACCCCAGCTCCCTCAGCCTCTCCTCGTAGGGCTTATGTTCCAAACCCCTCACCAACTTTGTTGCTCTTCTCTGGACTCGTTCCAGCAAGTCAACATCCTTCCTAAACTGAGGGGCCCAGAACTGGACACAGTACTCGAGGTGCGGCCTAACCAGTGCAGTGTACAGGGGCAGAATGACCTCCCTGCTCCTGCTGGCCACACTGTTCCTGATGCAGGCCAGGATGCCATTGGCCCTCTTAGCTAATTTCATAATTGAATTTCCTCTGGTCTTCTGCAGTGTACTAACTGAAACAAAGGCTCTGCTGTTTCATGCTGTTCATGAAAAGTTCAAGAGTTTTGGAAATCCGACTCGGCCCCAACCAGGACAGACAAAATCTTTATCCGTAGTTATATAAAGACAAATTGGAAATTCTGAAAATATTTAACTTCAAAAACAGAACATCTGATGCAAAATGCAGACCTCCTGATGTGCATGGTCTTGTCCATTCTGTTGCTGCTGGAAGTGGCTGTAAAACTAGCTGGAGTATGGATGGCAAATTCAGAGAGAATTTCCATCGGAAGGTAACCTGAAAAAAATCACCAGCCTCGCCTGGTAGAAATGACAGCATGCATTTTATCAGTTACAACTCAGAAATGCAGCTCTACTGCAAATATTTGCAACCACCCCAGAATTAAATGTTTGTTCTGTTATCAGGTGACAGGTCATGGTGGCAGCCATGTAAATCCAGACTGACGTGGCTGTTGTGAAGGATGGGGAGCTGCGCTGCCGCAGTGTAGGACAATACCGTGTTAGCTTGATTTGATGATACAAAGCTTTGGGACAAGTAGCATGACTTTCGCTGCAGAAATGTGTGGGATTAATGTTGGAGAAGGATTGAAAACAAGTTGGGCTGAAAAGCAATGACCTTACAGCTGTCCCCATCCAGCACATGCTTTGGATTTGTTAGGAGCTGTAAAAATCCCATCCCTCAGGCTGCCACCAACAACCCCAGCCTCCTCTGGCAACAATTAATCAAAAGGACTATAAATACTTAACAGATGCCCTGGGTCCGTGAGGCAGGCTGAGAAATGCCGTGGGCCATCATTAGGGGTGTGCAGGTCTCAGTATCCCTCATGTGCTGCCCTACTGGGAGACAGCAGCATGTGCTCCTGACCAGCAACACTTCTGTGGTGCCAGTAAGTGGTGTGTGAGGGGTCCTGGGTTAGGGATGTAATTCGGACAGAGGGTTGCTTAGACCAGATCTGCCACGAACATGTACTGTTGAGCAGCCCCAGCCACTAGCACACCACAGGCATATGGCAAATGTGTCTTCAGCCCATGGTTCTGAAATTGTTTCCTTCTGCATTATGGCTTACTCCTCTGCTAAGTGGCAAGAAGAGCTTTATGTGAGCAAAATCCACAGTCCACTCACAACTGTGTCAAAAGAGTGAGAGTAAGAGTGGCAAGCAATTCTTCATCATGAGTTAACTGATGTGGGACACAACCCAGGGCTTGTAAGGCACAGAGGAGCTGACATGTCAAAGCAACATGAAAAATAGTTGAAATCCTCTGGAGAAGTGTTACCATTAATTACTCCACTTCAGCTTTTGGGCTGAAGTCTGAAGGCAGACACAGTATTTCAGTCGCTTCTCTGAATGCTTGCACCAGGGAAATCACAAAGTCTATGTGAATCACATAAAATTGTTTGACTATTATACCACAGTCCCCAAATGCCATGCAGCTGTTTGTGAAGATGGTTATAAAGGATGATCTTGTCTTTGGGGACCCCGTGGCTGCCGGGCCAGTACAGTCGGCTGATACTCAAGTCAGCTAGGGCTGTAGATGCCTGAGCAGGGTGGAGACAGCTGCCATGCTACTCATGGCTCTATCCACCATACCCAAACCTCTGAGGCTTTCCTGGCGCTTCAGGCTGTGGTCAGGAGGTAGCACAGGGCTGTGAGATACTGCTCTCCATCTCCAGCCGCTTCCCTCCCGCTCCCTACCCACCTCCCTCTGAAGCCTGATGCAAACACATTGCTTGTTTATTTTGATGTTACATTCAGTTTAGCTCACATTCTCATTAAATTTTCATTTCTGACTTTGTTGCAGGCTTCTGCAATCCCAAGTGTAGGGTGCAGGGAAGGAAGTGGCAGAAACTGAGAGCCTGGCTTGGCATGGGGCGGGAGGGGGTCAGAACGACCCAATTCATATAAGGGTGCCTGGGAAGCTGCTTTGGGGCTTAGTAGAAAGCCAGGAGGTGAAATTGCAGTAATCAATAAAAAAATGACAGTTTAAAGCTGCAGCAAAGACAAGTTATGAATGTAAATTAGAAACCTAAGTCCTGCTCAACAGCTCTTAAGATCTGGAGCACTGATTTGAGCCACATGTCTGATTAAAGTAATGGCATCTCTTAATTTTGTAACTAAGCTTAATCTTCACTGTACTCAATACCTCAGTGTCTACAAAAAGAAATCTCTGCATTGCAAGCCTGGGCAGTTGCTGTGGGCAGAGGAGCCTGAAGGCAGCATTGGTCCAGGGAATGGGGGCAGGATCAGAGCTTCTGGTTTGGAGCAGGGACTGAAGGTGTCTGCAGTTATAGGGCAAGAAAGAGTTGCTTAGAGCAATTAGTAGCCTGGTCTCTGGTGAGCAGACCTTTATAAGGGCCAGGGAAAATGTGCTTGAGGAGCTATTTTGAAAGCAGTGTGAGCTGTGCAATGTTTGATGGGTCCTGTCACCCGCGTCATGCCTGCTGTGCAGGGCAGGACTGATTTACCCATCTCAAAATGGGATGCTAACTCTCTGTCAGTGGCTTTGGACATGCCTCCATCCCAAGGAATAGCTTGAAAAACTTCCTTCAAATTGTCATTAATTGTCACTGGTGGTTAGTACGTACATGCTTCAAACTCTGCTGCATGGCACCTTCGAGCACTTCGTTTCACTTTGATTACCACAGGTCATGGCTGGGGTTGTGGAATTCAGATAGGTTACTGAAAACAAAATCTAGACAACAAAAATCTGGGACACACACACACTCAGTTTTCCTTTTGTTTCTTTAACTGTTTTTCTAAATATTGTGGGGCATGGTGTGGAAAAATATTAGCCATCTGTCTAACAGATATTAGTAAAGTGGGGACTGCATTGAAAATAAAGTGCCAGGTTGTCCTCTGCAGAAAGTTAATAAAAAGAAGGAAGTGAAAGGCTGCTCATTATTTTTAATGACTTTGCTTTCCAGCAGAGTGCCTGTATCTCCCTGCCTTTACATTCTGCCTTATTTCAGTTCATTATGGCGCATTCAACTGCTCTGGAGAATGATGGCTTTGTTCTAAAGCACTGAAGTTATCAAGAGGCCCCTGCCCCAGCCTGGCCAGGCTGTTAATCATGGTCCCCGCTGCCAAGAGGAGGATGCTGAGAAGAGCCTGATGCACAGGGAGTTCAGCCTGGACTGCTGGAAGCCCTTTGGTGGAAAGAGGCATGCTGGGCACTAGCACTACTGAATGCCATGTGCAAAGCCATCATCAGAGTCAATTAAGCAGTGTTTGGTGACTCCCTGAATGTTTTCTGTGAGTGTATCTCTACATTCATCTCCTTATTGGCTCCGCCTGACATGAGCCTCTCATCCCCTGTCAATGGATATTTGCTTTATTAAATTTAAAATGTAAGATACATTTTGGAGTTCAGAAGATGAAGATTCACGAGTGTGTAGTTCAGAGCAGGGGACTAAGTAAAGCACCCAGAACGTTCTGCTAAATCTGCAAGCTCCTTTCAGGGAGCAGACAGCAGGTACAAAAGTTAAAAGCAGAAGCTGCGTTTCCAGATTTGAGATTTCTCAGCAGCCTTGCTTGCAAAAATCCATGCTGTGATTCTCTTAATCTAAAATTCTTCTGCTATGCTCTTTGCATAATTCAGGCCCACATTACAGCAGCGTTTTTATAGCATCATGGTTACAGCGATTTGTATGAGCATTTTCTAGGGCTCAAAAGAGTCAACAAAAAGGGGTCCACAGCCAGGCCCCAGGGGCCTCCCAGGTTGGTTTTTTTCATACAAATTCTCCCAAACTCTTCTGCTAAAAAATTTTGTTGTCATGCTCTGCCTCCTCTTCAAGATTATTGATGGTTATGGCCCTGCATCAAAACCTGCATTGCTCCTCTTTTATGCAATGTGAGTACAGAATTCCTAAGTGCTATTGTATGGCTTGGTGCAGCAGCAGAGGATACAGGGAGACCTGGCACAGCTGTGCTTACACCTGGAGTGCCTCCCTGGCTCTTTCCATGTCCTTCCTGTAGTTGCTGCTCCCTATCTCTGCTGCTAGTCCAGGAGGTATGAAGATTCATGGAAAATTAAACTTAAGCAATTTGTAACCCAACAGCCTTCCATTACAAATGATGCTTTATTAGAACAATGTCCTCAAGACCAGCCTGGTCAACAGGAGGAAGAGTGGGTTTTCCTGTCACTGGGGAAAGTTTGGATAGGATGGCAAGGTGCTGATCTGTTAAATTTTAGGCACAGGAGGCTGGCTGATATTTTGAGTTTGCTTATCTTTTAACATGGAAGAAAGGCAAAACTCATTTATTTTGCCTTAATCCAGGAAATGAAAACTGTGACTAGAAGTGTAGTCACCTTGCCTGGACACTGACATGCTGGTGTTTGGAAATAGAGAGTCACCATGATTCTTCTCTATTGCCTGAACAGTGAAATGAGAGCTTCAGCCAGGGAGGAAAATGAGCCTGTTCCTATGTGGAAACTCAGCACAGATCCAGGCAGAGATTTTTTTGGGGGTAGTGGGAGCTGTTTGTTTATTTGTTTTTACCCCAGCCCTACCAGACACCAAAGTTGGCTGTACCCTGACAAGATGCTACAAAGCACTCTTCTGGCAATAAGTTAACAAGAGAACCATTTGATAGATGCCTGCTGGAGAGCTAATTAGAAGAGAAGGGATTCTCTGGATTGCAGGAAAAACAAAGGAAGGAAATCAAAATGTTCAGGCAGATCATTTAAGGTCCTCACCCTGGAAGAGGGAGAGTAACTGGTTTCATTTCCCAGAGGCTAATCCTGCTTTAATTGACTTGTTATTGGAGTCTGAAGGAAAACAGTCCGTGTGGCCATGGGGAAGGCGTGATTGTGGCTGCAGGAGGTAGGGGGAAAACACAAAGAGACAATAAGTTGCAGTGTGTGAAATGACACAGAGTTAACTTTGGTCACGTACGGATCTCAGCGGCACAAGAGCCGTAACTGGGTGCAGTGGTTAGCATTACACTATGCATGAGGAGCGCTGTGAACAGGCTCATGATTCAGTTTGACTCAACGGTTTCAAAGTCTTCTGTGAGGAAAAGCTGAGCCTCATTTTAAACACAGAGCAGATGACCAGGGATCACACATTACGGCGTGGTAGTTGTAGGCTGCTCATGAACTGCAATAGTCAAACTCAGGACAAGCAGATCCTGGTTTTGCTATGCATGTAGTGTGACAGCTTTGAGGACAAAATAGACTGGAAGCTGAGCAAAGGCTGGGGAGATTTGCATTTTTCAGCACTGGGAAAATCTGTTGTGCTTTCCATTAACACTGGGAAATTGTTCTGAGTCCCTAGTTTGCATAATTAAAATACATAGCTAGAAAGGAATTCAAATTTGGGCTAAATTACACTGAGGAAACTACATTCAGTTTTGATAATTTTGCTTGACAAGGACATTTTAGTATTAGAAATGCACTATGACTAAAATAAGAACTGCTATGGAATGCCTAAGGGATATAATTCATTATCTAGATAAACTTTCAAATAAGCAGACATAAATGTATGCTAAATTACAATAAAATTCCCTTGGAATGACATATTTATTCTGTAGTAGGCCAGATGATCTCATCTCATGAATATTATTGCTACCACAGTTCTCTGGGGAAGTTCAGAAGACACAGTGGACTTCAAGTAAGGTTAGACAGTATTATGATAAATTAAAGAAGCCAGACTCAGAAGAGGAAAATGCAATAAACAGAACATCTGTATAGAAAAATGTCATAGCACCATAGAATCACAGAATGGCTGGAGTTGAAAATTACCTTAAAGATCATCTAGTTCCAACTTCCCTGCCACGGGCAGGGTCACCTTCCACTAGATCAGGCTGCTCAAAGTCTCATCTGACTTGGTCTTAAAGAATTCCAAGGACAGGACATCCACAACTTCTCTGGGCAACCTGTTCCAGTGTCTCACCACCCTCACAGTAAACTTCTTTCTAATGTCTAATCTAAATCTACCTTGCTCTCATTTAAAACTGTTGCCCCTTGTCCTGTCACCACAGGCCCTTATACATAGTCCCTCTCTCTTCTGCATCTTCTGATGAACTTTAATCTAAGATGTATTTTCCTGCCTGAAACTGCCTTTTTTTCCAGAAGGACTTGGAGGGAATGAGCAAGTGTTGAAAACAGGTGACTGAAGACCCCATCAGATATTTGATTAATAGGTTTTGAAAGGAAGGTGTAGAAATCCAGTATCTTCTGTTGCACCAAGTTTTCAGAAACTCTGTGCCAGGCTTTTCAAGTAGGGTTTTTGTTTGAGTGTTTCCAAGGGAAAAGTGGTAAAAAAAGAACAGCCTGAAATTAGCAGACCAGAAGTACTTCATATTGCTGGAAGATGTGTATGTGCAAGTAATAGACATTGCTAAGAAAGTCAAAAGATCACTGGAAAGCAGGAAGCCAAAGCACCATCAGTCACGTTTGCAGAGGGTAAACCTGGCATACAGCTATGGGGAGGTGAAAAGTTATGGAAGCTCCTCTGAATACAGCACGTTATAGGGGCAAAAATGATATGTGCCATCCAGCTGAGGGCAGGGATTCATTTCATTCCACTGGTTCAAGGTGAGAACACTTCTGCCAACAGCTGGGGCTGGGCTTTGTGACCAGGTGAAATGTTCAATCTGTAGTTTGTCAGGGAGGGACTGCAATTCTAGCAGCTTCTCCAGAACCATGCTTCTTGTCCTACAGACAAAGAAATGCACCTGCACATTTTGCTCCAGTGTTCTGCACTCAGAAAAATTTCAGATGTTCTAAAAAGTCCTTTAAAGCTTTGGCCTTACTGCAAAGTTTTTCATGTGGCAGAACCAGCTGTTGCACCACACAGTAAAATAAAATAAATAATAATAATAAAAACCCCACAAAAAAATAAAACACACCAAAAAAAAAAAATAACCCCAGACGTGCTAGAGGCAGGGAAGAAAGCTCTCAGAGAAATTGGTACATTTCTCACTTATTAAGACATTTCCTTCATTTTAACTGTAATTTATTCTGTTTCAGCCACATGGTTTCTGTACATTTCCTTTGAAACATCTGTAATTCTTTCTGGCAGAGATCTGAAGCAATACAGAGTAGCCTCATCTGGGAACAGTATTCTAGGAAAGCAAAAATATCCTGAAGCTGTAAAGAAAATAAAATAATGAATTGGCATTGAAAGGCTTGAATAGAAATGGGACTAGATCAGAGATAAGTGAATTTCCCCACCCACTGACTTGGGCAACATGGAGGAGGAGGCGCTTGGTGTCAGCCCACCCTGTGCTCCAGCTGGCGTGGAAGAGATGTCCCTTCTCCAGCCTCTGGGACTTAGCAAGTGCCATTTCTGATGGACTCATGTTTCAAGGCTGCCTGACTTTTTAACTCAATTGTAATAGGAGCAAGGCATGAACTCTCTCCTCAGTTGAATCCGCCCAGGAGAGAGAAACTGCAACCAAGGAGTCAATTATTTGGAGATTAAGAAGGCAAAGCCCTGAAACATGCTTTGCACAGAGGAGGGCCCACCAACTGCTACAGGATCATTCATTTCCCCAGGAGAGGTCTCCAGCACGAACAAAGCACACAAGCTCCCCGGTCACTGACCAACTCTGGCAGTTCATCAAGGGCTGAACATGAACAAATATCACGAGTAGACTCATTGTGCCCCATGCAGCATGGAGTGGAATTTCAAACCCCAGCAAGCTGACAGGTCCATGTGGTGCTGTCCCATGCCCTGCAGATGCACTCACTGAGGTCCCAAAGCAGTGTGGACACATCAACATAACATCTTGCCTGGACTAAAGAAATTGAGCTTATTAGGCCAGATGTAGTGCCCTGTTGATTGGATGGTAGAGGCACAGCCCTGACATCTAGATGTGCTAGTGGGATAACATAGCACTCGGTTTGTATGTTACCTGGGTAAACCAGAGCCTTTATTCTCTGTAACTGTCATTGTGGTGCTGCTTGCAAGCATTGCCTTCATGTGGACTTCAGCACTGCCTTGTATTCTGGTTTTCTTTAATGTTACCCAGTCATCTCTCTCTTTAGTAGGCACAGTTCCTGAAATATGATTAACTTTGTCTCCAGGGATCAATTTCCAAGCAGAAAACCAAAAGCTGTGCAGGAGAACAAAAACAAGAGAGGGAAAAAAAACCTAGGCTGTGTTGTGGACCTTCCGTTTAAGATATGAAAAGCTTTCAGGGCTCTCTATGGGGAACTATCTAAACCCACAGATTAGGATCTATGCTCAACCCCTCCATATTCATCTAACTGTGAGGAACCAATGGTTTCCTGGCTGGGGACTGTTCCTGAATATACAGATCACTGCATGGATCCACTCCCCAGTGGATCTTACCCTGCAGCCTTCTCTGTCCAGACCTACCCCACAATGCAGCAGCCTGACAGAAGCCTGGCTAGCTGAGAAGGTATCCTGAAGATGCCAGCACAGTACAGCAACAGCAGGAGGACCTGTTCTCTTGGTAGTTCTTTTGTGTGGCATCCATTTGCCAATTCCAAAATACATCCACAATAGACATATTTTCTTTTCCAAAATAAACTCAAGTAGCTGTGAGAATGTTAATAGTTATGGGTCTGACTAGTTGGGAAATCAGACTTCCTCATATCATGGTGTACCCATTTTGAAGATCCTGTTTCAAGGAAAATCAAATCCCAAGGTTCAAGCAAGGCTGAGAAAAAAGAGAATATGTTATTATCTGTGAATTCTCATATCAAAGCAATATCAAAAGCATTCCTCCTTCTGCAGAGAACACAATGGAGAATGTGAAATAGGCAGAAATTCTAATGCTCACTCAATAATACACGTGCCTGCACCTCTGACTCCCCTTCCCACAGGAAAATATCAGCCTTTTTGTCTGCAGGCATGTTCACACACCTCCATTTATCAGTCTGTGAATGTCTCTATTTTATTCCATTTCGGTCTGTAAAGAAATGCAAATGGACCGATTAAACAAAATTACTCTGTCCGTGGAAAAGGTGATGGAGGTGTTTTACTTGAGAGCAGACAAGAGGGGGCACTCATGCATTTCCTAATGAGGGGTTTTGATTTATGCTGTGTTGATGAGAAACGTATCTGAGAGAGCCCTTGTTGGAAAACGTAGCAGAAAAAACCCCAATGGATTAACATGAGACCATAAAGAAGCAGAAGATTTGTCAGAAAGGGAAAGAAGAAAAATGGAAGTGCATGGGTAAAGGTAGAAGACATCCCAGTGACCTGTGCTGGGAGGCCTGACTGCAAATCTGTTTAAGTGGGAGGATGAGATGTCGCAGAAACAGAGGTGGAAGCGAAGACCCTCTGTAGATGAAAGAAAGTCTGGGTCTAAAGTGTAGTCCACAGCAGTGAGGTAAAGCTGGCCTCAGGCCCCTTGCAAGCATTTAAATTTTCAAAGCAATGAAAAATGGCAGGATAGGGGCTGAGAATAGCTGTAAGAGATAAAGCTTTAAGGACAGTCCTCATTTTACTAAAGAGTTTGGGCTGGCTATGTAGGGTTGCTCAGGAAAGTTAAATAAATCAATCAGCTAAAGGTGTGAAGTCAATTTATATAAGTTATAGCATATTAAAACCTCTGTGTGAATAGTTTCATTCAGGGTAAGTAGCCTAAGATTACTACAGCTTAATTTTCTAGATTAGCAGGAACAAAATATGTTTTGATAGCAAAGTAAAACAAGATGGAGGGAGAATAAACATCCAGTTAGTAAATTAGTTCTGCAGCTATAGTCTGTCTTTGTCTTAGAAAAATAAAGTTTAGCATCCATTAGAAATATCATCTGACAACCTTAGCTGCAAAAGGTTGTAAGGAGTAGAAATTGTGTTATGACAACTAAGTACAAACCTCACAGTGTTTGGTGTGCCATTGCAAGTCTCTTGCTGCCCACATTTTTCTGCAGGCACCGTGACTGGAACAGAACTATATTCCTCCTGCAAATTAACTATACATTAACTTTTACCTAAACCAATTTAACTCAATTACTGAAATGTCAGAAACACTGAATAGTGATATTATCAGAAACATAACTTACTATTTTGCCAAAAACTACATTCAGTTGCTCAGTTGAGTGAAACATCAGTCAGTCAAAACCTCTAACTTCCTCAGTAAGCTTCCCTTATCTTTCCTTAGCTCACCATCAGGCTTTCCTCAACTTTTTCTTTTGTACCAGTAAAAAGAGTTCATGCTTATGTTTGTTATTTTTATCTTCAGTAGGCTTCCCCCATTGGTGTCATCAACATCTCAGGCTCTCTGATATCTGAATGAAGAGCTTCTGATGTTACAACTAAATAAGTAAAACAAAACCAAGGTAATTATCAGAGGTCAGTGTGTGCTTGTGGGCACTAGTTTGCTATGGGTATCTTCTTCACAAGGAAACCTGAATTGTAAGCAACTTCTGAAAATCATTAGTTCCCCACTACAACTTTGCAGGCTGTTCATTAAAACTAAGACTGGGATATTTTAAGCAAGTGAGTTTCACTAGGCAGACACCTTGCACCAAATCACTACCTGAGGATGAAATTCGATCAGACCACAAAATACTGTACAGCATAAATGTTACAGCATTGTAGGTCATAATTTAATGCATAGGTTAAACTAATGGCTATATATAAACAGATATTTTTCATTAAACTACTCCATTGTTAAAGGCTTATCACAGACTTCCCCCTAGAATATCCTAGGCATCAACGTGTTAATGTCCTCAAGGGTCACATTTTCCTTTTGGAAAGGGGAAAATTTCAGGCTTGCTTCAGGATATTTCTTACCTATTTTAATAAAATGAGTTTGGAAATATAACTCTAAACTGAGTATTATTCACTTTCCATGACTCGTAGTGGAAACTTCCCAGGAATGTGAATGTGGGAGGAGCAACCCCATGACAAAGTAGTGCAGAAACACAAAGCTGTTGAGGGCATTAACTTTAAAAAAGTATTAAACTCTTATTTGAGGAGAAAAGGAAGGCTGAAATTAGATTACTGAAAGTTACAAATCCCAAATGTAACTTAAAGGTTGCAGAACCTGAAGCTCCATGATGCTATCCCCCTGTTCAGAGGTGAAGTGTATCTTCTGTGTTATAACACATTCTCTGTCAGACTGATTAGATACTAAGATATTAGCATAATTACACTGCTCACTTAAGCAAACCATATATACAAACAGTATATAAACAGTATATAAAACAAGAATCTTGTGATGGTTCTTCATTGCCTTTTTAGTGAGCTAAGAAGAAAACTCTTGTGCCTTTCATTCGCCCTTTATTTCCAATGAGGTGGTAGAGAGTTATGCAATACACAGCATTTATACAGTAAAAGACCACTGAGTTGAGGCCTATTGGCTCCATCACAACAAACAGTCAATAATTAGGCTATTCCTCCAGTCTTTTTCTCTAACAGTTATATACTACCTTTGTATTCATTGCTATAAACTACCATTGCCCCAAAAGCAGAGCAAGCAATAGGAGAAATATTGTTTCGTTTATGGCAAGGAAACAGCATTTGAATTTCACCGGTGAAGGAATTCTTCTGGCATTTTAACAATGAACTTCCTCCTGGATTCAGAAAATATTTGCCCAACCCAAGAGCCAACTAGCTTTCAAAATGTCTTCCTAAGTTCTGGCAGAATGCTTCAAAAGGCTTTGTGGGATGGTTAACTCTCAGGCATTTGTCTGTCTATAAGAGATGCTGAGAAACAGGCCACGATGTTGTGCTAGTTTAACACAGCCATTTCCCTATGACACAGAAGTGAGGGAAGGCAACACACAACAAACTCCAAGCTGAGGTAAAGAGTTCAGATAAGAGTTTACCAAATAAATGAGATGATGATAATAATGCAATGCACAATTACCTTAGCCTATTTGCAGAAAAAGCACAGCAGAAAAGCAGCAGCAAGTGAGCCAAAAAGAAAATTAAAAACAAGCCAGGGAGCTACTCCTCCCATCCCTCCCCGTCCTGCTGCCATCCCAGGGGAAGAGACAGCATCCAAAAAGCAGCAACTGGAACAGGAAGCCTCTCATGTTACAAGCTGAACTTCAAGCCCCATAATACCTTGCTTCAGCCAGCACCTTCACTTTGAAGCTGGCACAAGACAGGATGGTTTTGATCAACAGCAGCAAATTTAAATTCAACCCATGACAGACACACTAAATAATTAGGAGGCTCTTTTGGTGAAAATAAATTATATTTACTGAAACATAGCTAAGAGATGAGGTTAAAAAAACAAAATAGGATCAAGTCAGAAGTCTTAAGTCTATCAGACTGAAATTACTTTCCTTATCCCTATAATTACCTGCAGGAAATCAATGAAATAATTATTTTATTTTATTTTAAGTTAGTTAGTTAATTAGGACAATTAGTTTTCATTTAAAGCAAAGAAGCTGTAGAAATGTTCATTGCCTACAGAGAAGATCAATCTAGTATGTATGTTCCTACTTCAGGCAACCAGCTTTCTAAGATCCTCTCTTCAACACTTGCAAATACTTTCCTTATACATTTTTGCTCAGCTACAGTCCTCCTGGTCTTCAAGACACCACCCACTGCTCTTCTAACCCTTCAACACTGGAGCTATGCTCTTGGTGTCAAGAACCCTCTGGTCTGCTCAGAATCTGCCAGCATATGCTTGAGACGCTACCGTGAGTGCTGATGTAGCATTCCCTTGTCCTCCCTTGGAAGATGATGACCCAGCACAGCTGGGCTCTCAACCCCTCAGGACTATCAGCCTCTGACAACCTGTCTCTCTCTGTGCCTTGTCCCTCTTCCTGCCACTCAATCCCTTTGCTTTGAGAGTAAGAGAGGGAGGTTTGCAGAATATTGTGAATGCTCCCAAACTCAAGTCCCAGGAGGCAGTAGCCCCGTGACCACTAAGTCTTTAGACAGCAACAAGTGCAACCACAACAACTTCCAAGAAGAGAGGGATCAATACTGTTCAGCAGGGAAATAACACAAAAAGGTGTCTGAAATCCTAAATTCCTAAATGACTATTTGGGAAAGGAGACAAGACTTGTTTTATGCTGAATCCCTGAAAAGTCACAGGCAACCAGTTAGGGAAGAGTCATAAAAATTCTTTCAGGGTACCGTGAGTGAACTGCTTTCAAGTGAACTCAGCATGATTCAGCCCCTTCCAGAATCAGGCTATGTAACAGCCTCCTCAGAGCTTAAATTTTTATTATTACCACCACACACTTTTGTACTCCACTACAAGTTAGACACATTTTAAGAAATGGGGAAGAAGAAATAAACAGTTAAGCTTCGGAGACTAAGACAAGACAAACACCTCCGACAAAGAGAAATCTATGCCTGCATTTCCTCATAAACAACAGAAGGAAATTCATAATACTGTGTATAATGCTTTAAAAGCTATTGGGAAAGCAGACCGAGAAGGGTGAGGGCAAAATGTTCAATGTCCTTAAGCAGCAGCTGAAACAGGCTCTAAATTAATCAGGATTCTTAGAAACTCTAATAAGAAGGGACTGATGAATAACAGCTGTACCCAATCCCTATAAAAACCTTCAAAAACAAGGGAATTAAGTGATAATGTTGGTGGAAGGGCATATCATCACAGGATGGTCTCCTGCTGCTACAAAATGCCAGAGCAAAACCAAGTAGTTTTCCAAAGGGAGATAATTATGATGAGTCTCAGCCCTGTTTTCAGTTCCTGGACTTGATTTCCACTCTATGGTGTGGTGATACAGCACAGGGCAGGCTTTAAATTGTGGTCAACTAAGAGTAAGAGCATTCAGATTTATTAAAACTGATATTCAAAACACCTCTCCTACTGCCACCACAGAGATTTTCATGAGAAGAAGGTTGTGTATCCAAGGTATGGCTTTGTAAAGGGGTTGGATAGAAGGAAAGAATAAAATACACGCTCACAGTTAAGCATTGAAGATTTCAGTACTGTAGACTCAATAAAGTTAACTTACAGTCCAGTACTGGTGAAGGAGAAAGTATCCCACAGAGAGGCAGGATATAAGTCAATGTCTCTCAGGAAACCGGTTGTCTGCACAAAGAATCATTTGTAGAATAGCAAGAGATTATACTAACAGATTTTAGTAGTATTTCAGAGGAAAAAACATTTGCACAACTAATGGTGCAATAAAGTAATGTTGTACAGAACCAAGAGTTTATGGAAAGAAGGAAAAAATAGTTTTTTTCATGATTCTCCCCAAAATGTACATTGACTTTTTTTGTTTTTGACAGAAAAGCAGTTGTCTCTCAGTAACTCCCCTTGCTGTGTGTGATGCTGCTTCTAAGTGTCCCCCAGGGCAGATAGATGGGCAGCCTGCCATGGAGCTGCAGTCTCTACACACATGATTCCTGGCCTCCATGAGTTTACAGCAGCTTTTCCCCCAAAATCTGTAGGCTTTGAGTAACGCTGACAGCCTGCAACAAAATCCCCCTTACCAAAAAGACTCTACAGATGTAAGAACATGGATGCCGAGGTCTGTGTTTTGCCTGTGGAAGGGCTTCTGGTTAGCAGCATGCAAAGGTTTGCATGTAAGATTTTCATTCTCATTTCTTTCCCCTGAAATAAATTGCTTAGTTTTTGTTGTCTTCAGTTTCTGTGGCTTTAAGAATGTCTTAATGCTCGTAGTTAAGCTGGAGACTGCAAATGAAGATTGCAGGACTCCCATGTGGAAACACACTTGCATCAGAGCTACTGCTTTTCCTCTAACCCAAAGGATCATGACAGGAAGTGACTGGTTGGTAGGAAATATTACATATAGATGATTACATACAAACTATAGACACTCATCTAATGTTCCTACAGAAGCTCAGTTATTACTCCCTAAGCTAATTTTGTGCCAAAGGTTGATCACACAATCAGTAAGACTTTTGCTTGCATGGACTCTGTGGAAAGGCAGTGGTACAAGCACTACAGAAGGGCCATAAAGCAGGTATTCACCCCCATGGGGAGGCTACTATCACTGCCTCAGCATAAGGACTTGGCTTCCTCCACTTCCTGCCTTGTGCAATCCCCAAGCCCATCATTTCCCAGCATTGCTAAATGTTGAACCCTGAAAAAAATATACTTGATAATGCAAATGTATTTATTATGGTGAGCCATTTGGAGGGCTTTGCAAGAGTCGTAAACATGTTTGTTTTAAATGAGGTAGGGTAGGGTTTGTAGTGGGATAGAGTGATGAAAACAGCCCTGATTAACAGCACCTCTCATCTCCTGCTCCAACAGCCCCTTTCTCATAGCACCAATATTACCCACTTATAAAATGGATTTATGCCAACATTTAAAGCACTTCTTCTTTCAGCACACCAGATGGTACTAAAAATTCAAAATATTTTCTCCAACAGCTGTATCTTTGACAACAAAATTAATACAAGCCGAAATACCTCTGTTGTGTGTAGGCCATAATGACCAGACTCCTCGGTTTTATGTCTAATGTTACAAGGCATTTTATATTTAAAAAAATAGATCTGATCAACTCAGTATTTCATCAGCCATGTGACTCCATCTGGATTTTCAAAACCAGATGCAAAATTTTGTGCCTTTATAGTTTAACAGCTGGTCTGATAAGAATGTAAAATACACCTTTCCCTAGAGCTATAATAAATGTGTTAACACTTTCTTACAATCAACCCTTTCCTACAACTCATCATTTTCTTGCCCCAAGCTCCGTCTTTATGTATTTGATGACATAAATCTTTTAAGCAGGTTTTGACCAGAAGCTAACTTCCCTTACTCTCTGATATCTGACAATAATATGTTTGTGGGGTTGTGGGTTTTGGTGGGTGTTTGCTGTTGGGTTTTTTTTTTTTCCTTTGGTGTTTGAAGTGGAGTAGGGAGGAGGGGGAATACTTTCAATTCAGACAAAACAAGAACCCCAAATGATCATGCTTGCAATTTTCATATCCTCTAACACAAACACATACAGCACTCTTTTTTAATGACTTCTTTGCTAGGTCATTAGCCAGAACATTAGATACAAGGCTAGAAGTTTTTAGCAATTTCAACAGTGTGGTAGCTTCGGAGAACCTTGAAAAGTGAGCAGTAAGGGCAGGAAACACACACACAAAAACCCTAAAGCCAAATAATTTGCCCATCAAAAGGGTGTAATATTCAAGCAATGTAATGAACAAGATTCTGTTATCTGTATATGTTTCTGCATGTATGTGAACATTCTTGATGCTAGCGTGTGAGCATCTGCTAAAAAGTTCAATTAGTTAATAGTGCTGTCAAGCAAGAAATGACTGTTAGCTCTTGTAGAGAAGGAAGGTGCTCTGGTGGTTATTGATGCTGGACTCAGCCTAGGGAAGGGCAATTTCAGGTCCTGCCTCTGTTATGGACTTGTGAGACACTGAGCTACCTTGACAGGGAGATTTACATCCCAAAGTTCTGTAAGGCCTGAGGCAAATAGTTGACCTGTCATGGGAACAGACACTAAAATCCCAGCACTGCAGCTCTATCCATCCTTCTTTTAGTCAGACCTTGTCTGTCATAGGCGAACATCACTTTCCTCACTTCTTGCTCTCTGCCAAGCACTAATCTCTGCTTTCTCATTGGCACCCTTGCTTCACAAATCACTCCTCTCATTCTCCTACTGTGCAATTCCCACCCTTATCTGCAGGATTCCCTTCCCTCTGGGTTTCTGTTCCTCATTCAGCACAAGCATATGCTCACATAAGGCATCTGGCATTGAACTGTTGTGATAGGTCATGTGGGACATGGAGGTGATGAGCAAATGGTTGTTATTTGTGGATGTTGCACTAGAGCTATTTTTAACCATCTTCCTTTTGACAGCTGCAATGCTGTCACATTAGTTCAGTATACTTGAAAATGAACATTCATAAAGCAAAGAATGAAAGGTTTTAGATTTTTAGAGTATTGGTAGAGTTTGTTAGTATTAAAAAAAAATAGATAAAAATTATTTTGGAATGCAATTAATTTAAAAATTTGCAGTCCCTGCTCTCAGCTCATTAAAGATACAGCATCTGAAAGTGGAACAAAGGACTATAAGTTAGAAGGAGGTGGAGAACCAAGACAGCTCACATCACTCAGGGTTCCCTGCAAGTGCTGCAAAGTCTATATACTGCCCTGTGACCTTCCAGGTACAAGACCAGAGGAGGAAGGCAGGCAATGACTGTGCTCAATGGCATTCCACTGAAACTGTGTGAAGGTAGAATTGAGGATAGTTTTAACTCTGTGTTACTCAATACAAGTGTTCCTATTTAAAATTTTAAAGTTAAGTAATTAGTTCCTACATTAAGTGTGACTAGTTCTAAATAAAATTGTCAGTAATCCCCTTCAAAACGAATCTACTGTCCAAACTGATGATCAGAGCGATGTCAGGCAAATGTGTGTGACCTTAGCAGAGATGAACAGGTGATTGTACTTTAGATAAATTCAAATATTTATCTAGATATCTAAATTTATCCAGAATGCTTTAAATGCAACAAGGGTGACAGTTTTCTGTCTCTCAAGTTCACAATCATCTCAGTTTCAAGATGAACAATACAGGATAATAGGTGACTTCTATGCCCCGGCAATCACCTGAGCAGGATCAGGAGGAGAACAGGTCCCTCTGTCGTGCTTCCATGCTCTTTATTATTCTCTCCTTCACATTTTGTTTTAAAACCTTTCATTAGAATCATAAAATCACTAAGGTTGGAAAAGACCTCTAACATCATCAGGTCCAGCCATCAGCCCAACACCTATCATGACCATTAAACCATATCCTGAAGTGCCATATCTACACATTTTTTTAACACCTCCAGGGATGGTGACTCCAGCACATACCTGAGCAGCTTGTTTCAATGCATGACCACTCTTTCAGCAAATAAATTTTTCTCTAATATCCAATCTAAACCTTCCCTGACACAACTTGAGACCATTTCCTCTTGTTCTATCACAGGTTACTTGAAAGAAGACTGAAGACTGAGCTGATCTTGGAGGTTTAGAGTCACCTTTGGGTTTTTTTCTTGCCCCTCCAGAGCCTGTTGACTGCCAGCCAAACAAAAGCTGACCCACTATGAAGGCAGGGACCCCTTTTAATTCAGGTATAGAAATTTTAAAGCTTTTTTTTTTTTTTTTTTGGAAAAAAGTCTCTAATGGACACAGCAATGTGGACAGCAAGCTCTGCTAGACTTCAGCCAATGATAGCTATGGGGCAGAAATATCCTCTGGAACCACTTTTCAGTTTTATCTATTTTATTCCATTGCAAAGCCAAGGAGGTTAAAACAGAAAGCTCCACTGCTTAAGGCTAATCCATTTGGTTTTGCACAACAATGAAAGGTAGCTGAAAGGGGTTAAAAGAAACATTTTCAAGTTGTGGGTTTCTTTTTTTGCCATTCTTCTTGATAGGACTCCATTCCCCGCTGTGTAATCACTTGGATAAAACCAGAGTAAATCAGGTGATGCATTGGGTCAAGTCTCTGGACTCATTATTTTGTCACATTGTTGAAAGCCAAAGCCTTCATTAAAATTATTTCCTTCTTCAGCGCCAGCTCTGCTAGCCGAAACGAAATGCTGTGCACCTGAGTGATTCCTACAAGACCATCTGCACTTCCCAAAGCCTGTCCCTGTAAGTCCTTTTCCCAGCCACAGCACACACATAATCACTATGGCTAACTGATTATTGCAGGAGCGTGTGTGATTCTCAACCTGTCAGATTTTTGTGGTTTGAGATGGTGACATACAGCTCCAAGCAGAACACTTTCAGCTGTAGGACAAAGCACATAAAGGAAAACAGGGTGAGTTTGGTACACCTGTTCTCCATCCATCCACCAAGAGCACACTCTTTAAAGACTCAAGACAAATTCACCATAGGCTCCCAGAGGTAAAAGGCTATGAATGAAGTCACTCCACAGGTTTTTTATTTGCTGCAAGGTTGAAGGAAAGCTGACACCAGGAAAGGTTACACAGTCATCCCAGGAAAGAGCTCAGGAAGTAGCGAACACTACCCATACACTTTTAGTGCATTATTAGCTAAGCTCCACACACTTAATAGCTTGCCCTTCATCAAAAAGATTTATGGTGCTTGATAACAGAACCGTGTTGCAGAGAATCTGTGCTGCAGGAACACTATCCTTGTGGTGGCATGCAATGACATTGCTAGAATAAATGATCTTGCTCCCTACTGCAGTGAGCAGTCACAATTTTTCCAAGTAATCTGTCTTCTGAAAGAGAACTCGTCTGCAAATCAGTGCACACTGTGTTTGATGAGCAGCATGGAGACTCTTCATTCTGTGAGGTGGTGATTGAGCTTCACACAGTTGTTTACTTTTCTGATTTGTTCTGAGGAGTTCATGGTTGCCATCATTCCAATGCCCTTGGTCTCTTAAGGTCTGGCATTACCCTAAGACTTTGTTTTATACTCTGGTGCTTTTGTATCCTTCTAAGTCTAAAATTCATTTTGTTAAAACCAGAGAGTAACTATTTGTACTTTAGATGCATTCACACAACCACAGAAGATATGGAGCTGTAAGCAGCAGACAACAGTGTCCATCTGTACATTTATGGCTTGCTACTGACTGCTGCTAGTTTTTGTCTTAGTCCTAAATGTGTTCACTCTGTCACGCTTTGTACCAATTATCTGGCACTCACTGTCTCCAAAGCCAGGACTGATTGTCAGTAATGGCAGAGCACAAAATTACAAAATCATAGAATCATAGAATCACTAACATTGGGAAAGACCTTTAAGATCATTGAGTCTAACTGTAGTCCAGTTACCATGACCACTAAACTATATCCTGAAGCACCACATCAACACACTTCTTAAACACCTCCCATGACTACACCACCTCCCTGGGCAGCTTTTTGCTATACCTTGCCACTCTTTCAGTAAATAAATTTTCCTAATATCTAATATAAACCTCTCCTGGTACAGACTCATTTCCTCTCATCCTATTGCTGATAACTTGGGAGAAGAGACCAACACCAGCCTCACTATGACCTCCTTTCAGGTAGCTGTAGAGAGCAATAGGATCAGCCCTTAGCCTTCTCTTCTCCAGACTGAACAACCTGAGCTCCCTCAGGTGCTCCTCATGTACACATGCCTTCCAAACCCCTCATCAGCCTCATTACTCTTCTCAGCACATACTCCAGAACCTCAGTGTCTTACGCTCTGACACCCAGACCTGAACACAGTACTCAAGCTGTGCCCTCTCCAGGGCCACATACAGGGGCATGACTTCTCCTACTCCTGCTGGACACACCATTTTTGATACAGGCCAGGATGCCATTGGCCTTCTTGGCCAGCACACTGTTGGCTCATATTCAGCCAGCCATTCACCAGCACCCCTACATCCTTTTCCACTGGGCTACTTTCCAGAACTATATTTAAAAAGCTCTGTTTGTGGAAAACAACATACAAGCTGGCATGGACTCGAAGCGTGTGCACAGCCAGTTCAGAGCCAGTTCAGAGCTACTCAGGGGTGACATGTTGCTTCAAAAATACTGAAGTGAGGTATTTCCAACACTGTGGTCATTTGTACAGGGTGAAAGACAAAAATATATTCCTGGCAACTGAATGACATAAATGTAGCAGCATCAATGTCCACATACCAGTGTCCTCCTCAGATGGGGACCCTGCCTAGGAAAGGTGCTTTTGAGAACAGCACGCCTAAGTCGGAGCAGTGGTTTATCTCGGATGACTCCTTGCTTTCCCCTGCAACAGATTAAGTCACTGTAAGAGGTTCATGCTCTCCAGCACTTTTTTTCCACATTCTGTTTGTTTCTTGTGCTAATGCACCGCAGTCCATTCTTGTTTTAATCACTGTTTCCTAATGTTTAGCCTGGGATCTCCTTTTTGGTGGTAATCCCTGAAAAAATCCCTGTGCCCTGTGTCTCAAGTCACAGTGTGATCTTTGAAGTTACCTTTAGTTCCCCACAGTGACCTTGAGGTGTCCTTAGTCTTGTGATTACACAAGTGATGGATGTTGCAGGTCAGTCTGTGTGAGGATTTGGGAATCAAAGCCTATTCTTATCTCTGTCACTTAGCTTAGTAGGTCACCTTGGAGGACTCCGTTCCCTGTCCTTTACTTCAGTTTGCTCACATGTAGGAAGAGATGTTTAATATTTCTTGATAAAAAGCAATTAGCTAAGCTGTAATACAATTTTCCCTTCCTAGTTATCTGTCAGACTGCTGTCTTCTGAGAGAATGCTCAATCTATCTGCTCTCATGGTTGCAGATACAATGACTCACTGGCTTTTTTCAGTTATTTTTTTATTTAGCCTCTCCCTTATATTTTTGGGGCACAATTTTTTTAAACTTTTTTTTTATTATTATTTCATCTGCTGGAGCCCATTATATTCATTCAAACAGAGGCAGAAGGTTAACTGGTTGGATCTGCTATAGAATGGAATGGAATGGAATGGAATGGAATGGAATGGAATGGAATGGAATGGAATAGAATAGAATAGAATAGAATAGAATAGAATAGAATAGAATAGAATAGAATAAACCAGGTTGGAAGAGAACTTTGAGATCATCATGTCCAACCCATCATCCAACACCATCTAATCAACTAAACCATGGCACCAGGCACCCCATCCAGCCTCTTCCTAAACACCTCCAATGATGGTGACTCCCCCACCTCCCCAGGCAGCCCATTCCAATGGCCAATCACTCTTTCTGTGAAGAATTTCTTCCTAACATCCAGCCTAAACCTCCCCTGGTGCAGCTTGAGACTGTGTCCTCTTGTTCTGGTGCTGGCTGCCTGGGAGAAGAGACCAACCCCCAGCTGGCTACAACCTCCCTTCAGGTAGTTGTAGAGAGCAATAAGGTCTTCCCTGAGCCTCCTCTTCGCCAGGCTAAGCAACCCCAGCTCCCTCAGCCTCTCCTCACAGGGCTTGTGCTCCAAACCCCTCCCCAGCTTTGTTGCCCTTCTCTGGACATGTTCCAGCAGCTCAACATTTTTCTTAAACTGAGGGGCCCAGAACTGGACACAGGACTCAGGGTGTGACCTAACCAGTGCTGAGTACAGGGGGAGAATGACCTCCCTGCTCCTGCTGGCCACACTGTTACTCATACAAATGAGTCATAATACTCTGTCCATCCTAACTTCCATCACAGCACCCTTAGCAGTCAAATACACTCTTTGCAAACAATACAATTAAAAAAAAACCAACACATTGCAAGGTGTTTTTTTTATAGTTTAGCTTCTAATATATAAATGATTTTTGAAGTGATATGATATCCAAAGCAATTTGAAGTGAGGGATGGCATCCAGGCTCTACAAAGGACTCTGGCACAATTCTACTTGACTACAGACTGCACACAGGAAAAACAGATCTCAGAAGAGCCACACCTGGGGTTCTGCACCTTTCTGGAGCAGAAATAAGATGCTTGGTTGTATGGTTTAGTTGATTAGGTGGTGTTGGATGATGCATTGAACACGATGATCTTGAAGGTCTCTTCCAACTTGGTTTATTCTATTCTGTTTCTATTCTATTTCTGGAGGAGATTTTCCACATTTGGAAAAGCTTCCAAAGATTTGTCAGGGCAACATGCATGATACCTCTACACTTTGGAGCAAGAATTATGCTGGTGGTGAGCACATGTTCAGAGTAACCATACAGGGCTAATTTAAGAAGTCCAGTGTGTCTGGAATACTCCAACATCATGTTTTATGTGCTGCAAGTCAATTTGCCATGTGTGACAGCCACGTGTTTGCACCTTCTGCAGATCTGACAGCTTCATTATTTTTCTTTCTCCTTTTTTTTTTTTTCTTCTTTTTTTCCATGGCCAGACACCTTTAATAGGCCAAAAATCTTCGGGTACAGAAGGAAAGTGGGCATGTCTGAGAAAATACAGAGATGATTTGGTTGAAAACCAACAGGAAGTCCAGTAACCTTCATCTCCCTTTACCTACTCCCTCATCCCTGACTTTCATATGATTTTTTTTTCCCCAAGAAACATAGACACTCTCCAGCTGCTCTGCCTCCTGTCTCCTTCCCTCCAGATAGTAGTCTGTTGTTTTGGCTAAGGATGCAGAGGAGAAAAGCCTTCTCTGTGAAGGCATGTGCCTTTGTTTTTCCTTTTTGTGCAAAGCCACCTCTCTCTTCAAACCGCTGCTCTATCACCTCTGCCCCTTTGTTCTCCTGCTTAGGGGTTTTCCACTCCTCACCTTCCTGCTGATAAAGTTAATCAAACTAATTTTCTCATTCAGTGACCTCCCTTATCACAGTCACTGTTTGGCTAGAACCCAATGGATATGGTTTATAAGCACTGCTATTTGTTCTGCATTTTTTTTCTGGCCAGGGTGAGCGATGTGTCTCAGGCTCTGTGTCAGCTCCCGGCTGATTCACAATACCTCAAACTATTTGGTGAAATAACTAGAATTCATAAATTCAAATTATTTCATCATCAGGAAAAGATCCAGGATCTTTTGCTTTTGCTTTGAAATTCTCTGTCTTTATCCAGTGCTTAGTTGTTCGTGTCCAAATGATGACCATAACTGGGTTCAGCTTCCGTGTCAATGACTGTAAAATGAAGAAGAAATAGTTTGTTCTGCTTGTTCTTGTGTTGCACTGTAGATATTGTGACAGTAAAGAATGAGAATACATCTAAGAATCACATGGAAACAGTCTCTGGCACTTCTGGCAGATATCTAGACTGATCTATGCCCATAGGGCCCCTTGGCAGTTAGGGGTAGAGCCCATGACCCTGCAGCCCTCTGTGGCTGGGGGCAGCTGAGACAATTGGTGCAGACCAGGTGCTTAATCCCAGCTGGGCTCAAATTAGGGCTAGGAAGTCTTATGCTGTAAGTCTGAAAGATTTACAGTCACTCTCCCTGTTGCTGCTACTCCTCCAGCACCGCTTGTACTAGTAACACCAAGGATGTGTAAGAAGGCCAGCAGTAGCATCTAACCAATTTGCCATCTAATAGGCAGTTCTACAAGTGGGTAGGGGAATCTTGAGGCTCAGGGTTGCTATTCATCCCTGTCACTTGATTTCATGCCACCGACTTTGACCCTCCCGGTGAGGTTCTGCTCACCACAACTTGGTGGTCAGTATTAGAGATCTCTGAGGACATTCTCACAGGTCAGTAGTAGGAAAATCCCCAAGTACCCGAGGCTGAATGAAGCATAATGCACTCCCCAAAGGATTCCTCTTTGCATATCACTTCTGCTGCAGACTGACATCACAACATTTCACAGATTGTCCCACTGGGGCAAAAAAGTAAACCAAGTTTTGTTCTGCTGCACTAGGAAAAAAAATTTTAAAGCCTGCCAGATTTGGAAAACAGGTGCAAAGAATCAAAGAGCAGATCCTGCTTTGACCTCATATACCCCATCTCCATGCCTGCTACTTGTCTTTGCTTCCCTTGCACAAGCTATGGACCTTACTGAGGTCTTTAGTGACATGATTTAACTCACTGAAACAGATGAAAGCTAATCCCAGAAGGAGGAGAGGGAGGCAAACTGTTGTCTGAGGTTTCTGTGAGGTCATCTAGCTCGGCAGGATGTCTGATGGCTACTGTGGCTGAGAGAGAGAGTGGGAAGGAGCATGGTGGTGGGCACAGGATAGAAGGCAGTGAAACCTGCCTTTCCCCCATGTGTACCAGCCCAGAGGAACAAGCAGCCATGCTCCCAAACAGCCTAATCCCTCTGAGGTCAAGCCCCTGTACTTAGGACAAAGCCCTGTGAACCCATCGTCTATCTGTGAATTTGACCCAGTGTAAATGCCACAATGGGGATTTCCTGTAGCCCAGACTTGATAATTAGTTTAATTAGGCTATCAATTTATGAGGTTCTTGCCAGTGAAAAGCTGCTTGGTACAATGTTATCTTTTGATATGCAAAAATGCTTTTGAAAGTCTACCTCACCCTGGGTGGCCCAGAAAGTGTTATCATTTCACTGTCAATAGATAATTCATTCATAATACACACATGCATCCCTGCTTGACAAATGCTGGTGGAAAATGTTGAATAACCTCTGAGGCTATGGATTCATATGAACTGGGTTTGTTCTCTCAGTGACAGTGCAGGAGTGATGTTTTTCAGACTCATTCCAACCCAAAATCATCAGATCACATCACTGGCCTCCTTGTGAACTCACAAACATTTTATTCATCCTGATGATGGTGCAGGAGGGATGGGACAGGAACAGGGACAGAAGCAGGGTCCGGGGCAGGGATGGGGAAGGAATATTCTCCTCACACTAGCACTAGTATTGGGGAAAACATAACATGAATCTAAAGCCTGAGTTTAAACACACAAGTCTGATGACTAAACTGTCTATCACATACAAGCACAGAATGCCTTATTATATATATTATATATATTATACCTTATTATTCTCTACAACTACCTGAAGGGAGGTTGTAGACAGACGGATGTTGGTCTCTTCTCCCAGGCAAGCAGTACCAGAACAAGAGGACACAGTCTCAGGCTGCACCAGGGGAGATTCAGGCTGGATGTTAGAAAAAAGTTCTATACAGAAAGAGTGATTGCCCATTGGAATGGGCTGCCTGGGGAGGTGGTGGAGTCGCCATCACTGGAGGTTTTTAGGAGAAGACTTGACGGGGTGCTTGGTGCTGTGGGTTAGTTGCTTGGGCGGTGTTGGATTGGTTGATGGGTTGGACACGATGATCTTGAAGGTCTCTTCCAACCTGGTTTATTCTATGTATGTATTCTATGTATGTATTCTAATGGACAGAAATTCTGGTGGTAGCAAAACACAACTTAGCTGCTATTCTGCATTAGTGCTAAATACAATCACTAGTAAGATGAACTGGAAGGTTCTCAATTCTCAGTTATGGAAGAGGCCAGCACAGCAGAAGAGGGAAGGCTGTCTACACCAAGGCACAATGGGGTGTTGTTTGAAAGGCCCTAGATTTTCCCATCAATAGAATTTTACTAGTATGATGAGGATGACAGTTTTCCAGATTTTAAATAATGCTTAAACTATCTCTTCAGAATTTATTCCAGAGTTTTCAGCTATTCTGATTTAATAGAATCTGATTTTCTGCAAAGCCAAAAAAAAAGATTTCCTCCTCATTTCCTTTGGACTGATTTGCTCATGGGGCACATTTGTTTCTGTTTCAACTATGACCCTGTTAAAATGCAAACATTTTCTAGGTTTTGAAAACCTGCTTTGGACAGCCCAGCATTCTTCAATTAACTTGAGCTAGATATAAATGTTTCATATTTTTACACCAACAATCTGGGCTGCTGAGCCTGATTCCACCTCCCTTAATTTACTTGGGAAAAATGCTATTAGCAATTCCCCAAATCACTGGTTTGCCAGGCAGTCTGTTCACCTCCTTGTTCAGAGAGTAGTTACACCCTTGTCTTTAACAAATACATTTCTATTTCAGTCTGGTTTGCTGGGCATCTTGTCAAGTGCTTGATGTCAGCATTTAATTTTGCCCTTTTGGACAGGAATCAGAGGAGTCTTGTCACCCACAACAGTGTGTGGTTGTGGGTGCACAATCCAAACTCCCCTTAGTTGGTCAGCACCACACACTGATCCCACAATAAGAAAAGGAAGGCATGGCTCAGGAGTGCTGCTCTACAGGTTTAGAGGAAGAGGAAAGGAAATGATGCCTTGCGGGAAGAGCTGCCCACTACCTATTCCACCTAGCATCTATGATCTTCAAGGAGCATGAGGGAGCTGGGGTTGTTCAGTCTTGAGAAGAGGAGGCTGAGGGAAGACCTCCTCACTCCCTACTGCTACCTGAAGGGAGGTTGGAGTAAGGAGCGGGTAGCCTCTTCTCCTTGGTGTCAAATGACAGAGCTGGAGGAAACAGTTTCAGGCTGTGCCAGGGGAGATTCAGGCTGGATACTAGGAAATACTTCTTCACAGAAAGGATTATCAAACACTGGTCTGCCCAGAGCAGTGGTGGAGTTTAACACCTGGAGGTGTTTAAGCAGAGTGTGGACCTGGAGCTTAGGGACGTGATATAGTGCTGACCCTTCAGTGCTGGGTCAAGGGTTGGACTGGACAATCTTTGAGGTCTCTCCCAACTGGATGTGTTCTGTGATTCTGTGATCTGTGCTGCCTTATCTGCCCTTACTTTACAGACATGAACCAGGGAGGAAGCACAGCCGTGAAATATTCCCTCCAAATACTCCCTCACAAATATTCTCCCTGTACTACACTCTCCCCTGTATTTGGTATCAGTGAGGACACATCTCTAATATTGTATTCAGTTTTGGATGCTGCGCTGTAGGAATGGCATTGAGGTGATGGAGTGTTTCCAAAGAAGGGCAACAGAGCTGGTGAAGTGTATTTGAGAATGAGCCCTATGAGAAGCAGCTGAAGGAACTGGGATTTAGCCTGAAGAAAAGGAAGCTAAAGGGAGACCTTATTGCTCTCTACAACTACTTGAAGGAGGCTGTAGCTGTTGCAAGGTGGGAGTTGGTCTCTTCTCCTGAGTAACGAGCAATAGGACAAGAGGAAACAGCCTCAAGTTTTACCATAGGAGGTTTAGACTAGATATTAGGAAAAATGTCTTCAGTGGGAGGGTTGTCAAGCATTGGAACATGCTGCCCAGGAAAGAGGCTGATTCACCAGCTTTGGAGGTGTTTAAAAGTGTAGATGTGGCACTTAGTGGCATGGCTTAGTGGTGAATTTGGTGATGCTAGATTAAGGGTTAACTCATTGATCTTAAAGTTCTTTTCAACATAAACAATTCTATGATTCTACTCTGTGATTCTCTCTCCAGGAACATAAAAAATGCCCTGTTCCCTCTGGCCCAAGGTAGTAGAGGTGTCAAGTGCTTCTGGCCCCAGGTCAGCTTCAACGGTAGCCAGGAGCAGTGGCTGGTCATGGAAGGAAGCAGCAGTTCATACATCTGTTTGCTGCTCTGGGAGATGTAAGTAGATATAGACTTCTAAACTGCACACTGGGACATGTCACCTGGAGACATAAGGTGATTTCCAAGTTATGGAAACCACTGGGTCCAAAAGGCTAGGATGAGAATTGGTGGGATGTGCAAAGTAGCATGACACAAATGTTGTGGGCCACTGCTACAGCATGTAGTGAGATGTTGACAGGGCACTCTGAAGGGGTAAAGAAGCTTCTCTCAGATCAGTGGTAGGCCCTGCTCAGTGAGTACCTCCTGAATGCATCCTTATCTCAGCTTTATCTGATCTAAAAATCTCCTGCACTTCAAACATTTGCTCAGGTCAGGATGAAGGCGTGGGAACTGGTATTTTCTGGTGGTGGATATGTCTCAGCCAAAGTGTTGCTTCCAAAGTGTCCATCACAGCTAGCAGCTTCATGAACTCCCTCAGAATTAAGGGCTTTCCAGGTAACAGGTGGAGATATATCATACAAGGAAGGAGAGAGGGCGGCCAGATATCTAAGCTGGTGGAAGAAAGGAAGCAAAAAAAGGTTTATTATGTACTCATGCAAAGCAGGCATTTTAAACGGCTGGAGACACTTCTGCATCTCTGTCTGGATGGTGGCCAGTTTGGACACAAAGCTGGTGCCAGTCAAGACATGAATGAATTGCAGTATTTCTCTTATTCCTCCCTGTATGGCTACTTCTGAGGACAGGCAGACAGGTCTGCCTTTTGTGATGTGAGAGAGAAATTGGTCTAAATCAAAAGTCTTCATTTCTACCCACTAATCTTCAGCTCTGCACCTTCAATGTGAAAGGTTCAATAAAGCAGAACCCAGGGAAGACCTAAGAAAAGGAAAAGTAGCGCTTCAAAAGCAATTCAGAGACGGAGTTACTTCAAAAAGGAACCCTGAAGTAAGAAGCACTTCAAAGGCGAAGTTTCCCTAGGGAGCTTGTTGCAAATTATCTTAAATTAGGTCCTACCATCAGACAGATGTAATTAGTTTTATTCCTATTGCTGCTGTCATGGAATATTGTTCATTCAAAAGCACCTTGAACGTTCTGTGTGGTGGAAGAGTGTTTGCTGAAGTGTTCACAGGACTTCGGTGTTGTTTTCTTCCTACAGGTGTATACAGACTGCAAGTATCTGCTCATCAAACCCTGCCAAAGCTCAGAAAGGTCTCTCAGACCAGGTCTGCCCAACACTATACAAACTGGGTTCATTTGTTTCCTGTCTTTTCACAGCTGACTTAGATACTGTAAATTAGTTTTGGTTTTTGTTTGTTTCTGCAGCAAAAGCTGGTGTAATTTTCCTGCCTCTCATGTATTTCCAGGCACTTTGTATAGTCTCATTTGAGCCTCTAAAACTACATGTCCTTTATCCATCAGCTGCTCTGGCCTCTAAGGATAGGCCAATCTAATCTCCATGAGCAATTAATTTTACTGTTATCATAGTGTAATTAAAATTATTACAATGTGGTCTGATCTGGTTTCCATCTTGCTATCTTTCTTGTACTTTCATTCCTTCTCATCACTCTGCTCCCTTCATCTTCCATATATAACTTCCCATGTGCTTGTTCTCACAACAAAGGAAGGGACTCTCTCCAGCTGTGGCTGCACCCTTCATTGGCCAGCATCCACGTTAGCTGCCTGGCCCTGCCACCAACAGTAATGTTAATTTTAAAATGTCTGTTCTCTTTTAGAAGTTATGCTCTCAATGTATTTCAAGCATGAACAACAACTTACAAAGAAGAACTGAGGTATATCAGGATTGTTAATTTCAAAGTGCCTACAGACTGACTTCGGGAAACCTCCCTCAGTTCTCAGCACTCTGCTTCCTCAATCCCCTCCCAAACTCCTAGAGATGAGTTAATGTCTCATTCTCTTGAGAAGCAATTAGCACCTCTGGATTAATTAAAATGACTGTCTTTTGAAACTGTGCCCATGTCTATTCAATAACTACTAAGGTTGTACTTAAATGGATACATGAAAAAAAGAGTGAATGCATATTACAAAGGTGTTAGATAAAGTGCCCATCACTTGAAGGCTCTCTCACAGACACCTAGAAAAAACTGTCTCACTGTTTTTGTCTCTTTCCTGTCAGACTGTCTCTTACTCATTGTTCATCTTTCCCAGTAACTCAGATTTAAAAAGCTTGTTTGAATCTCCCTGAATAGCATCTACATTCTTACCCTAGCTCAGGCAAAGGTGTTTCCTTATTCCCTAGCTAGTGTTTCTTGCCCTTCAAGATCAGGCAAGGTTGTTTATGTGTTAGAAAAGGAAGAAGGGATAAAATGCCAGAGTTTTTGGGCTAGATTCTTTATCAAAAAGCAGCATTTAATGCCTCCAGATTGAAGTTTTAATGACATTTTTCTCCAACAAATATACTCTTACAGTATATTTTCAGTGTCTAATTCACATAATTCATGTTAAACAACTTTATTTCAGCAAACCATCCTGGGGATTAGTAACAAGGTTAGTCTTGTCTTTGAAAACAATGAAGACATTAAAGTAATTTTTACATGTGAAAAAAGATCTCTTTCCCTAGACCTCTCAGTGTTCTGGATTTCATCAGCCTGCACTGCTAGACATACAGAGAAATACTATTGTGAATGCAGGGATCCCTCAAGTGTGTGGGCTAGAATTACAGAATGGTTTGAGCTGAGAGGGCCCTTATAGATTATCTAGTTTCAACCCTTATGCACTGGGCAGGGACACCTTCCACTAGACCAGGTGGCTCAAAACCTGGCCTTGAACACTTCCAGGAAGGGGTTCTTACAGTAAAAAAATTCTTAATATTGCTGACAATACCAAACTGGGAGGCTTGGCTGATACACCTGAAGGCTGTGCAGCCATTCAGTGAGACAGACTGGAGAACTGGGCAGAGAGGAACCTCGAGAGGCTCAACAAGGATAAGTGCAGAGTCCTGCATCTGGGAAGGAAAATTAAACTGCAGCAGTGCAGCTTAGGAGGCGATCTGCTGGAGAGCAGCCCTGTGGAGAAGGACCTGGGAGTTATCCATGGGACAGCAATGTGCCCTTGTCGCCGAGGTGGCCAACGGTATCCTGGGGTGCATTGAGAGGAGTGTGTACAACAGATCTAGGGAGGTTCCCCTCCCCCTCTACTCTGCCCTGGTGGGACCTCACCTGGTATATTGCAGTTCAAGAGGCACAGGGATCAACTTGAGACAGTACAAGGAAGATTAAGGGACTGGAGCGTGTGCCCTATGAGGAGAGGCTGAGAGACCTGGGGCTGTTTAGTCTGGAGAAGACTGAGAGGAGATTTAATAAATGTTTATAAATATCTGAGAGCTGGATATCAAGAGGGAGGAGACAGGCTCTGCTCAGTTGCACTCTGTGGTAGGACAAGGGGCAATGGATATAAACTACAGCACAGGAGGTTCCACCTCAACATGAGCAGGAGCTTCTTCACTGTGAGGGTCACAGAGCACTGGAGCAGGCTGCCCAGAGAGGCTGTGGAGTCTCCTTCTCTGGAGACTTTCAAGACCCATCTGGATGTGTTCCTGTGCAACCTGTGCTAGATTTTATGGTCCTGCTCTGGCAGGGGGTTTGGACTAGATGATCTCTGGAGGTCCCTTCCAACCCCTAACATCCTGTGATCTATTCTAAATCTGCCTTTATTCAATTTAAAAACATTACCTCTTGTCCTGTGAATACATGCCCTTGTAAAGAGTCCCTCTTCAGCTTTCCTGTAAGCCTCCTTTAGGTACTGGAAAGCTCCTGTAAGAAAGCTGCTATAAGATCTCCTCAAAATCTTCTCTTATGGCTAAACAACCTCATTTCACTCAGTCTGTCTTCACAGGAGAGGTGCTCCAGCACTCTGAACATCTTCATGATACTCCTCTGAACTCTTACAACAGGTTTGCGCCCTTATGCTGGGGGCCCCAGAGATGAATGCAGTACTGCAGATGAAGAATCAGTAGAGAGGACTACAGAGGAGGAATCACTTCCCTTGATTTGCTGGCAATGCTTTTTTTATGCAGCCAGCATACACTTGGCCTTCTGGACTACAAGCACACATTGCTGCATGATATTGAGCTTTTCATCATCCAGCATGCCCAAGTCCTTCTCCATAGCACTGTTCTCAGTCCACTCATCATCCAGCCTATAGCTGAGTTTGTGATTGCCCCAACCCAGGCAGAGGACCTTGCACTTGGTCTTACTGAACTTCACAAGGGTTGCACAGGTTCACCTGTTGCTCATGTCTTGCAGTGGGGTGTCAGATCTACTGTCCTCTGACCTGACAGTGCTGTTAAGTTAGCTTCTTTCAAACAGAAGTCACTTGACTTTATCAGAGGCTGTTAAAGCGTGTTCTGCACATTCTCAACATCTCGTATTTAAGATGCTTAATATTAACATTGTTGTGTTTGCGACTTGGTTGAATACTTGTCTCTTAGCAACGTCAGAGTTATTTACAGTAAACTACATCTGAACTGAGATGAAAGAAGTTCACCTGACTTCAGAAAGTAAAATACACACAACATGTGTTTACAAGACAAACCATTAGAGATGAATGTAGCAGTTGATGATAGCAGCTTAGGGAGCTGCTATATGTGCTATTGGCATTTTGTAAGGTGATGAAGGAGAACGTAGTTTCTGATATTTGAGCTGTTTTTACTGTGGTATTGAAAAGCAAAACAAAACCCACTACAACCAAAAAACTGAACAAAAACACCAATAAAACTAAACTTGCAACTTAGAACAGTTGATTTATGTGTAGAAGAAAAAAAAAAATAAGGAATCAAACCCTATCCTTTATTAAAATGAAATGTTTTAGTAGCTATTTAGGCTGTTGTAGAGCAGTCTGACAAAGCAGTGGAGCCTGAGGCTGCTATTCTGAGCTAGAAAGAAAGTAAAATAATGTTGTATTTGCTTTAAACTTGAAGAGAAAGAAGCTTATAAAGAACAATTGCTCTAACTCTCTTCATTACTTTATCACATCCAAAGAGAGAGGGATGGGGGGTGGAAAATAAAAGAAACCAGAAGAAAACAGAGATACAATGGTCTTAGGAACAGATGACCTATGTGTCACAACAAGTATTACAGCACTCTGGAAATTTGGCTGCTTCACTGCATATGCAGTAAACTTTGATGCTGACTGTTCAGTTTTGTAAATGGGATCAACAGTACTTAGGGTGGTTAGAGAAAGTGAAGAATTCATGCTGCAGACACCACCTTAAGGTAATTTGGAAAATTAAATCGCGTCAGCATCACTAGTTCAAAAAAACAAGCTTAAGCTCTTCTTTAGAACATTGCAGCTGAAAATCTTTGGTGCTGGAAAATTAGATGGTCCCACTGAAAACATGAACAAAGTTATGTTTTGAGCCAGTTCCCCAAGAAGACTTCAGCCTTGTTTTTTTTGAAGCTTGGCAGCATCTTGCAAACAGCTCAGCCAGAAAAGATCTGCTCTCACACCATCTCCTGTTGGAAAAATCTAGATTTCCATCCTTCCCTTAACAGAACTCAAGTTCAAATCCCCCTTTTCCCTCAATCTTCCCTACTGCCATTTCCTAACTACCAGGTTGTAGCTGTGCAGCTTATAGTCCCTCTTTCATTTTGCATTGGATTAATTATACATTCATTATAACTATCTTGGATCAAAACTCGTAGGAATGTCTAGCTGGGAGGATAGCTCTTATCTGAGATGCCAGAGACATGGATAATAATGATTGTTCCAATTAGTGCTTATGTTTTTTTACAAAGTGATAAATCTTTCTGTCTCTTCCCGCTCTTTAAATACAAGGTAATATGTAGCATAGAAGGGGATCAGTCTTCAGTCCTGGAAGACCAGTTTAGAGGGTGCTGAGTTGCCAAGTACAGGGAGGATGAGTATGATATAACTCAAATAAGCATCAGGATAAGGTGGACATCTACCTGGCTTCACAGTGCTGGAATGTCTTCAGACAAATTCTTTGTATGCAGAAGCAGCAAATTCAGACTTTTTGGACTTTGCTGGTCAAACTCAGACACACACTTTGATGGCACCAAAGAAGTAATTAGAAGCCAAAAGGGCATCAGGAGAAAGCCCGGGTTTAGATTTAAAAGTGCCTGCATAACTGACTGGATGGCATGTTACCATTAGACAGTATTTCCATGAGTTTTCTTCCAGCACAGCCCATCTCCTAGAATGTAGACTCAATATCACTCTCCAAGAAATAACAGCCTTTCATTTCAAAATATTTGAGAATGTTTTCTAATCTTCAGAAATGAAAGCAGCAAATGTTTCGTATTCCCCACATTAAGTCAAAGACTGCCATCTTTATTTTCATGCCTTTCCTCAGCATTCAGCTGTCATTGTTGTTAATTATCTTGTCAGAGGCATCTGCAATTTGAGGACTGTTGCTTAAATATTTTCATCTGTTTGCAACCCATGGCAGCACATTTTGGTAAGTGATAGGAAACAGAAAGAGGATGGAGCAGCAGAAGACCACAAAGGTGGTCAAGTCTGGCAATGAACTCAAAGAATGTGTGGTGGTTTGGCCAGATGCCCACCAAAGCTGCTCTTTATAGGTGGACAGGGGAGAGGGAAAATAAAACAAAAATGCAAGAGTCAAGATAGAAGCAATTTAATGAAATGTAAAGCAAAAGCAAAGGCTGCATGTGGAAGCAAGAGCGAACAAAGATGTTATTCTCTACTCCCCATCAGCAGACAATGTTAAGTCACTCCTAAGAAGCAGGACCTCAATACATGTAGTGGCTGCTCTGGAGAACAGACACCATCAACAAATGTCCCCACAGTTCCTTCTTTCACTTAGCTTTTATATCTGAGCTGGAGTCATGTGGTATGGAATAGCAGTTTGGTCTTTTTGGGTCTGCTGGCTTGGTTGTGTCCCCTCCCAAAATCTTGCCCACCCCTCAGCCTAGTGTTGGCAAGGAAATGAGGGAAAAGTACAGCCTGAGTGCTTGCTTCAGCAGTGGCCCAAACACTGTTGTGTTATCAACATCCAGCTACAGCACTGCAAAACACAGCACTAGAAAGATACTCTGGGGAGAATGAAGTCCAGCTCAGCCAAACCCATTACACAAAGCTGTGAAGAAACAAGTTTAATTCCAACAAATCAGTGACTACAGAAGGGCAAGAATGGATGTACACTTTAGAAATAACTAAGAACAACTTCATTTACCTTTGATGTACACAAATGTCCAAAATCTAAGGGCAATTTTCAAGTTTACTCCTTATATACAGTTTGTTCTACTTGCTTAATCATGTAGTGTTACATTGACATATCTATTGAACACAAACCAGTCTGAGAGTTTTGTCAGTCCCAGTTGCTATGCAGGTGCTTAGGTGGGAACACAAAAGGTGTGCAGCTGCTGCTGGTGCAAAGGCACAGGGACATGCCTACGCCAGCTACTAGATATTCTTATAATGGGGCCACCTGAAAAGGGCATTGGGAAAAAGATTGCCTTAGGATGGAGAGGGTTGAAGGAACACTATTCTAATGACCCCAGCACATTCTGTATGTTTTCCAGGACTGTCAGGAAAGACCTAGCAGGTGTAACATCTCCATAATTTAGAGATGCTTTAGGGTTAAGAGGACTCCTAGACACACAATGCCTTCTGGGCCTCCCACCTGGGTGAGAGTGTATCTATTATGCTGAAGCAGGCACATAAAACACAGGCTGACAAATAGATTAATGGTGATTACCAAGTCTGGACTCAAATGTATCTTCAAATATACAGCTTTCGTGTAGGATGTTATTGTCTTCAACATCTGCCAGAGGGGAACACATAGTAAATTTCTCACATGCAGAAGAGAATAAGTGTTAGATTATGTTCAACAAATAAACAAACCAAAGAAAACTTGTTCCGCCTCAGTCAGAGAGCAACGATTGTCTGGATTTTCTCTGTCATTACTTGAGCAGATTTATTGCTTCTTATCAACAGCTAGTTAAAAAAACCTGCCAAAGCAGAAAAAAAAACCCAGGGAGTCAAATCCTCTAGATCATAGTTTGCTGTTGATGTCCACCAGCCAACCTGTTTTTCTTGGAAATCATGCTACGACTGTCAATAGAAATGAGCTGTGCTACTTCATGCAGCTGTAACTGTGGCAGGCCAGCTCCTTGCAAAAGATTTCAAAAGACAGATTTTGGGGGCATCTGGAAATGTGTAGCTATCTATGTACAATGTCTGAGAAATCTTAAATAAATTGATTAGCCAGAAAGATTACAAAAAATCATTCCTGTCTGGTCCATGACATACAAACTAAGCAAGTCCAGAGTCCGTCTGAGCTAACCAAATGTTTTGATGAAGATGACATTATTATATTGCTGCCTGGAATAATGGCTGAACCAACAAAGAGAGATGTCAGTGGTAAGAGCTAACATGTAATGCTTATCAATCCTTGGATTTAGTTCATCTCATTCTGGTTTTTGTACACTGAATTCATCTCAGATCTATCACCTACTTAGAATTTAGATATTCAGACCTATGAGGGTCACATTTGGAGTAATCAATTATTAAGAACATGAGTTTGTTATATACCTGCCATGATGATTTTGGCTGGGATAGAGTTAATTTTCTTCCTATTTGTATATCAGATTTGCATAAGGCTCTTGCATTTCAGTTATAACCTTAACTATCAAAGACATGCACAAACACAGACAAATGAAGGCACTTGATCTTGAAATAGATTTGCTACAGTTTCATTCATTTATAAGAGAAAGATCAAGCCAAAAACAAACAAGTGAACTTGTAAAAAGAACATACCTGCATATTGTGTAGTTTCTTCCCTGATCATATGGGCAGGATGAGTAGAATTGTTCATTTTTCCATTTTGTGAAGTTTAGCATGCAGAATATGTAAGCTAACTTTTATGACACAGATGAAGATGAACCTAAATGGGGATGTGTTTTGGAAACTAAATGAAGGAAATGTTATCCCTACAGAGAATGAAAATCTTATCTGTGTTATCTCCCAATTTAATGGAGCCTTTAGTATTTTCTTCCAATTCCCACTTACATCAGATCATATGGGTAAAACACACAAATAAGTTAGATCTCAACGTTGGAGTGACAAAGCACAGATGGTTTAAAATTCTATGTTAAATTCACAGTCTCTATTTGTTTTTTATAAATGTTATTTATTGCAAAAGGTCCCTAGATTTACACTGAGGTGTAATGTTCTGCCAGTAATTGCTTTAGCAGCTCTCCAACAAAAAACCCAGGGACTCACTTTATCTCCGGTTTGTATTTTATTAACTCTGTAAAGCTATGTCACTCCTGTCCATCACTTATGTGTAAGACCTATTTCACAGCCTGCAACGATTACTTCATACATAATGGCTACCTTTTGTCTGAAAAATAAAAGGACAACTCCAACAACCCAGAAACTGCATTTTTCTTCACACATGCTTGTTTTCCCCATAGAATTTTAAAGAAGTGTTTTTGCAAGTGTTTTGTCTATAATCCGTTCATTATTTATCAGCTAGTGGAATCTAAACACGAATCACTGAAGTGAAGTCTTTTCTGCTTTCACAGATCCCACTGTATCACATGGCAAAACACCTAAAACCAATCTGGGACAAGATCAGTGATTGTGTCATGGAATCATAGAATAGTCCAAGCTGGAAGGGACTTCCAAAGGTCATCCAGTCCTACCCCCTCTGCAGTCAGCAGGGACATCTCCAACTAGATCAGGCTGCCCAGAGCCCTGTTGAGCCTTACCTTGAATGTCTCCAGGGAAGGGGCTGCAACCCCCTCCCTGGCAAACCTGTTCCAGTGTTCCACCACCCTCAAAGAAAAGAACTTTTTCCTGATATCCAATCTAAAGCTGCCCTCTAGTTTGAAGCCATTGTCCCTCACCCTGTCACTGCAGGCCTTTGTAAAACAGTCTCTCTCTACCCTTCCTGTGGACCCCCTTCAGATACTGGAAGGCTGATATTAAGTCTCCCCAAAGCCTCCTCTTCACCAGGCTGAACATCCCCAGGTCTCAGCCTGTCCTCATAGCAGAGGTGCTTCAACCCCCTGATCATTTTCATGGCCCTCTTCCAGATCCACTCCATCAGGTCCATGTCCTTCTTATATTGAGGATCCCAGAGCTGGACACAGTATTCCAGGTGAGGTCTCTCCAGGGCAGAGTAAAGTGGTATAATCACCTCTCTGCTGGCAACACAACTTTTGATAAAGCCCAGGATATGATTTGCCTTCTGGGCTGCAAGTGTACACAGCCTGCTCATGTCCAGCTTCTCATCCATCAGCATCCCCAAATCCTTTTTATACAGGGATGCTTTCTATCACCTCATCCCCCAGTCTGTATTGATAGCGAGGATTGTTCTGGCCCAGATCTTGTTCCCCACAGGTCTTTTGTCAGCTTGCAGAGAGAGGACATGAAGGAATTAACTGGTGATTAATCCTTATATCAGAATTAGAAAGCTGCTTTCTGTGTCCACTGGTCCTGGAGTACACAAAGTTCCTCTGAGGAGAGCATGGCAGCAAGCACGTTCATCGGGGCGGTACCCAAAGTCTGTTTTATGACAAGTGTGCTAATGTCCTGGCTGTCTTCCTCACATGAAGCTGCTGCCCAGCTGCTCCAGTAATTATCTTGTTACTCACCTGACAGAATTACAGTGTGACAAAGCTGTAGGGAAGGCTCCTAGCAGGAACACTGACTTAATGATTTGGAGACCTATGCACATCTTGGCTCAGAAAGTCTCAGTCAAACACAGCATATTTATTGCATTGGAAGAGTGTCTTCATTACTTGAAAATAACTCACAAACTGGAGGCTTGTTGTCTGACATTAGAAGCAGCATTTCCACATAACACATTTGTAAGAACTCACAGCCAGTTCCACTAATTAGCTATTTTGTAATTGCTTTGGATAAAGTAATTTTACCCTCTTGAAATGTGTGAGCATCTTTAGCAAATTGTCTCAAAGTGCCATGTAATTACTCTATTTGTGATGGAGTAAAACTAAAAAAAAATAAAAATGAAGAAGTACTGCTTGCTGCTTTGCTCCCAAATCAACAAGCAACTTATTTTGCCACTGACAGAAACATAAAAAGCTCCACAAAGGCCACCAGGTTTTGGAGCATGGCATCTGTAAGTGTGAAATGTGACAAGGTCCAAAAATATCTCAAGTGAAAAGCTCAGTCTTATCAGGAGAAGTGCTGAGCAGACAGGGACTGTAAGACAGCCTTGCTTGGGAGAACATAAATCTAAATAGCCTGAGAATGGGAGAAAACAAACATTAAACCTATCTTGCAGAGAGGGAGCAAAGGAGCAGAATAATTAAGGTCCTGAATCAGGAAACTACTTAAGAACATACATGAATCCCACTGAAGTAATTACCTTCATCTCATAGGGAAAGACCTTAATGAAATGAGATCTGTGAAACTGTCTATAGGCATGCATAAGCTCATGAGTGGTCCAGTGATGGAGTCTGGTCCCCAAAGTCCAGTTTTGGTAACTTCAGCAGCATCCTTGCATCATCATTCTGGGGACTCCCCCACTGGCTGTGTTTCTGACCAGAGAGCACAAGAGGAAGAGCTGGACACATGTACGTGGGGCATTGTTAGAAAAGGCTGATCAGAGAACATCAACCTGGCTTTGCTTGCTCTGATTTACCTGTTTTGTTATTTTCCTTACTCTCTCCTTTGTCACCCTTTTTAATTTTGCAATTTTAGCAGTTCGGGAAGAAGTAAAGATAGTGGTGATCAGTGAAGTTCACTTTCCCAAGACATTCCTGCCCAGGAGTCCCGACACAGAGTACATGGTGTAGCCCTGGCATTCATGGTATCATTGTCTGCTGTGCCCCGTTGCTGCTGTTTCACTGTGACCTACTGCTTTGTCTGGTGCTGGAAAAGAATGTAGGGGTTGATCCCACCTGCTCTCCTCTTTGCTTGCGGACACCCCGCATGGGGCCACCCAGCTGCAGCACCAGCCCCAGGTGCTAATTTATGCAAGAGGGACAGGGACGAAGAGTTCTGTTGTTGGGCTTGACTGGGGAGCCAGAACAAACTTGCAGTGCACTGGGGAAGCTATAAGATCTCCTGGGTTTTCTTGCTGGGCAAAGATGAGGTGCAAATAAAACGGGGAAAACCAGAGTTTCTCTTCTGAATATGCACATATTGGATGACATATCACTACACTCAGTTGTTCAGGTCTCCATTAAAACCAGGTGAGCAGTGGAACTGTAGCCAAATTGAAAGGCTTGAAAGAGTTTCTCCAGTTGAGCTTAACTTGAAAAAATATCCCTGAATTTTTTTGTTTTCCTCCCAAGCAAAATTTATAGCCTGTATCACTTCAGGTGTGTCAATAAAAAGATGTGTAGTAGTTTGGGTTTTGTCCCAGACCTAAAGTGAAACATTTTGTAATACTGTGTGGATGTACTGTGCGTGTTTTTCTTTTCCTTAAGATATATGTTTCTTTCAAAAGGAAATATGCTGTTTAAAAATACCAAAATAATTATTTTCAGTCTCTTGAAATACAGTGTTCAAACTTTCAGCTGAAGCTATATAGAGACTCAGAAGGGATCTTTCTCTTTTCTCTACATGGCAGTGTCAGGGCAGTGATGGTTCCTTCACCCCTACCCATCACTTCCCCTCTGCTGTTTTGCAGAATTTAAGTAATGACAAGCTAATGACATTTAACATCTCCAACAGCTTCCCTGGACAACCATCAAGAAAGCAACTCAGACCTCTCAAGACCACTATTTTAGGTTCTGCAAAAGCTTCAGTTAGTGGTAATCCAAGGGAGATGACTCAGTACCTTTTCTGGCAGCAATCACTACAGCAAGTGCTACCTCTTAAAACACTTCTTTGATGCAGCTGAAAAAAAAACCCAAAGAAACAAATCACTGTGGTAGACCTGAGATGTTACTACAACATGTGGTGGGCCAATATGTTGAGGGCTGAGAGGAAACTATTTGTTTTTCTTGATGCAGCTGTTTTCTTCCATCTGTAGTTATTTGAACTTGCAGTATACCATAACAGACTTTCTCCCTGAACAACAAAAAAAACCCCAACAAAACCCTGGATATTTTTCTGTGCTTCATTTTTGATAGCTGCAGAGGAGGTACTTGCCATCTTGAAGGCTGACTGTCAAACAAGTATGCAAAGTGTCTCCATTACTTAGGTTTCTGTCTCTGTCTCATCACCAGTGTTGCTGCTCCAGTGTTTGGTTTATGATCTGTTGCTAGGGTGTATTTCCTTGCCTGGGAGCTGGCCACATTTTGCTGATGTTTGGCATGTGCTGCTCTGCTTTCTATTCATGTAATTGTTAGAGGAGGAAATACCTATTAGCTTGTTATCATCTTGTGTTGAACAGAATCCTGGTGAGCAGACACTGAGGAGCTGCAGCACAGTTGTTTCTGCTCACACACATCATCCTCTAAGCTGAGTACAAAGCATGTGTGTTTTCTTGTTTAACAGAGCACAAGTGCAATAAGTATCACATCACGTGATTTCTCTTCCTTTAACTATGCTTGCAGGAAACTCACCTCCTCCTGCTAGTGTGATCCACATGTGCATCCTTCTTGGGCTGCTTTACTAGACCTTACTGTAAGTAACCCTAGATTTCCAACACGAGTGTGGTGTATTAACTTTACTTTGTTTGAAGGAGGTGCTGTGAGTACATGAGCAGTAGTGCAGCCACTGCCGTGACTTCCAACCCACTCTGCTTCTGGGCTGTAGTTTCCAAAGCCACCAACAGGCTCAATTGCACCAACAACTCATTACTAGCCAGGAGCTGTGTTTTCCCAGGATGAGACAGCTGGCAAACTCTGCAAGCACAGTCTCAACATAGGAAAGAAATATTCTTGATTGAGGTCTTTTAGCTCTGTAGCACCTACATATGTTAAGGATACTTCTTAAGTATTGACCATATTTAGAGGTAGCTTTCTGATGGTAGATTCTTTTGGTGGTTTTTGGTTGGTTGGGGGGTTTGTTTGTAGGTTTGGTTTGGTTTTGGTTTTGGTTTTGGTTTTGGGGGGTTTTGCCAAAGTTTCATCCTGCTAGGTACAGCAGGTCTGAAATGTGTTTCTACAAAGTACAAATGGAGCACATAAAACAGGGAATTGATTAGAGGCTGCAGTCTTTATTACAAGTTATTTTTTACCTGAATTTCCTTGAAAGGTGATGGCCTGCAGGTGGTGCAGCAAGAGCTGATGTCTGGGAGGATCCTCCTGAATACAGCTGGGCTGTGCATGTGTACCCATGATCACTGACACTTGGAAAATGGAGTAAGAGAAATGTGGAGGTCTGCTAAAACACCGCTCCCCATAAACTGGAATGTCATGAAAGGATTTGGAGAAGATGCTGAAACCTCACCAGCTCTATGCTTTCTATGTGGGCTTGGGATTTCTGCAATCCAGCCCTTTTATTTTCATGTAATTAAGATTTTAGAAGGCCTCTCATGAATGGAGACCTTTTAATAGACTCCTACAGTTCCTACAGACTGTTTTAAGACTCCTACAGATCTTTCCTGTGGGCACTACACTCGACCCAGGAATGTGATGAGTGCACATTTGGACAGACTCTGAGAGGAGGTTGAGGAGCCTTCAAGAAAGGTGTTATGTGGGAGAGCGTTGTAGCAAGGTATGCAACTTTCAGCCCCCTTCCTGCCTGTGTCTCAGGAGCCCTTGAGGAAACTGGCAGGCAGAGTGAGACTCCTGAATATCTTTTTTTGGAGAAACCATCTTATTCCTGGCTACTTTCCCAGATGGTCCTCAATAAAGCAGGAAATGGAAGTGTGAGCTGGACAGCACTTAGCACCAAGTCTGATCATTTTGAGAATACTCCAAAGTCCTGGCTGCAGCAAGATGTAACATTATCATGGTTGTCTACTTGTATGCATCTGCATCAGAAATCTTCTAGGGCACATCTCAAGTCCTATTTACAGGGAGCTGTGAAACCAGTCATAATCTCAGTACAGACTGAGATTCAGCTGCCTTTCACCTGTGTGATAGCTTATGGACAACCCAACATTTGCCCACAGGAGATCTCTCTTGCTCCATGACTCAGACTCAGAGTCCTTGAGCAGTTCATACCACAAAGCCTCTGGCAAGGGCTGTTTTCCAGGAAAACCTGGAGTGAGCCTGGCAGGACTCTGCAAGAAGGTGGACAAGCTGGCAACTGACTTGGTGCAATTTAAATATTTGCATCCCAAAAGCTATGAATGAACAAAGCATTTGATAAGCAAACCCAGAGATAACAGGGGTAGGCTGGCTGTCACCTAAAGGGGTTTGCTAATCTGTATACTGGCATTTCAGTAAGTTCATTTGAGAGGGAATAAATAGTGGGACAGCAGCCCATTTTTGTGTTTTATTTTGACAGACAATAGAATGGGGTTAAATGCTTAATATGATATATAAAGTCTGATAATGATGGCAAACTTTATAGGGGCCCATTTTGCTTTACTTACAATATAGTCAGTGCAAGCTGGAAGGTTTCCAGATTGTGTAGTCCAGTTGTGTCAAAGCAGGAAGAAAAATTTGAAATACATATTTTAATTGGAAAGTAAGGTGGCAGATCTTAGTAAACAATGCTACATTAAGGATCTCTTAAATGATTCCACAGCTAGCTGGGCATTCTGGAATTTCTCTTTTGGGATTTGCCTATCAATAAAGTGAGATAAACTTTTGATGCTTTAGGAGATTGATTGCAGTTTTATTGTTATAAGACAGTTTTTAAGTGGTAAGGAGATGCCCTTCAGAAGGAACATATTTTAAACTGTTCCAGGAAGCCAGCCAATGTACACAAGCATTTACTGAAAGTATGTGAGAAATGCATCAAAAAATTTCCTGGATGAAACTTTGGCAAGACAATGTCTCAAAAGCAGAACTCCAAGAAATGCAAGAAATTTAGGTGAGCATCCTACTGAGATATAGACAAACCACAGTCAGCTGCGTGGTTGCACTCCACTTAGAGTATTAGTAAAAGAACAGTAAATGTTGCTGGGAAATCATGTCCATCAAAAATAATGCAACAGATGCAACTGACAAACCAGCTGTACAACAGACAAACCACTTGTTTACAACTCAATACAACTGTATTAATGTATTCTGAAGAAGCCCGGGTCTAAACTCTGCTCCAATGTGAGCATACATAGAATAAACCAGGTTGGAAGAGACCTTCAAGATCATCGCGTCCAACCCATACCAAGCTTTTGCAAGCCAAGCTGGTTTGCAAGCTAGGGTTTCTGTGGACAGATATGCCTGATTTAGCAGAGCTTATTGTTTTTAGACATACTATTCAAGTTAAAAAGTACTTTTTGAAGCAGCCCACCACCATGTTGCATGTCTCGATGCTGGTCCCCCTGGATGACATCCCATCCCTCTGGCATATTGACTTCTTCATTTCACAGAAGACCTCGGCAAAACTGATGCACTTTAAGCTTCTGAGACGATGCAGGTGGAAGAAAAATATCAAAGAAAAAGAATATCTGATATTTAGGATTTATAACTGGTGCAGATGGTTCAGATGGTTACAATTCATGTTGTAATAACAAAATTGGCACCAGACACCTTCCTGAAATCTGTTATCCAGATTTCCAAAGGGTGGATGAGGATATAAATCTAACTAGATAACATCTAGAGATCTTATTCTAGAATGAAAGAAAAATGAATGAAAGAAGTACCAAGTTTCTTCTTGGCAGATAACAGAGTGCAAGAGTCTAGTACATGAAAATTTTCCATTTCAAGATGTCAGAAAATATTAGGGCTGCAGCAGATACCTCATGTCTGGAAAATGAGAGTGTTTGGTGTCATATGCATATCTCAATCTACAAAAGTGAACAATAATTATGTTTTTAGGTTATTCTTTTAAGTAGCATGTATTTCTTATATCTTTCAAAGTAGTTATTAATAAAAAGTTATAAGGTAGTCAGTTTCCAAACAATGTTTAAACAGATAAATAAAGTAATATACTTACAGAATCATCCAGGTTGGAAGGGACCTCTGAAAGTCGTCTAGTCTGATCCCCTTTGCAGTCTTCAGGGGCATCCTCAACTAGATCAGGCTGCCCAGAGCCCCGTCGAGCCTTACCTTGAATACATCCAAGGATGGGGCTGCAATCAACTCCCTGGGCAACCAGTTCCATCATTCCACCACCCTCATGGTAAAGAACCTGTTCCTAACATCCAATCTAAACCTACCCTTCTCTAGTTTGAAGCCATTGTCCTGCATCCTATCCCTGCAGGCCTTTGTAAAACAGTCTCTCTCCATCCTTCCTGTGGGCCCCCTTCAGGTACTGGAAGGCTGCTATTAAGTTTCCCCAGAGCCTCCTCTTCACCAGGCTGAACATCCCCAGGTCTCTCAGCCTGTCCTTATAGCAGAGGTGCTTCAACCCCCGATCATTTTCATGGCCCTCTTCCAGATCCTCTCAATCAGGTCCATGTCCATCTTATATTGAGGACCCCAGAGCTGGACACAGTATTCCAGGTGAGGTCTTATCAGAGCAAAGTGGTAGAATAGCCTCTCTGGGTCCACTGGCAACACATTTTTTGATGCAGCCCAGGATGTGATTGGCCTCCTAGGCTGCAAGTGCACACAGCCTGCTCATGTCCAGCTTCTCATCCATCAGCACCACCAAGCCCCTTCTGTAGGGCTGCTTTCTAATTAATTACTTATTAATCTTTTACTTGTTAGTAAAATTTCTGGAAAGATATGGACAAATTCTCTTTGCAATTATGTTGATTTGTGTGGTTATGGCTTTCCTGGAGACATTACAGACACCATAAATGTTTAGGCTCAGAAAGAAAGGAATGTAGTAAACAAATTTTAGAGAACTTAAGAAAAGTTTGGGTATAAGGAGAAGCCTACTGCTTTTCAGAGTACACTATTCAGGAAAACAGAAGCAATGATTCAAAGTGGACTCTTTGGATGGTCTGTGTATCGTTCCCACTGATTTGTTGCTTCAGTTCAGTAAATTACTTGGCACAGTTCATTTAAAGCTGGCCTAATCTTCACATAAAACTTGATGAAAAAATTATACAGCTCGGTTAGACTGAACAAAAACATTGCAAAATCCTGTGTCTTGCTTTCCAATAAATTTCACATTAACTGATACCTTGTGAATAAATTTTGCATGGACAAAAATAAATCTGCATGTCTATATACCCATGTCTATATATACTAAGCCTTTTTTCTTCCCCCCCCCGAATAACTCAAGAGGAATTTTTAGAAACTAAAATTAGGTCAGTTTTCTTGCAATTTATCACATAAGTTGTTGCAGAAGAGAAATCTTTTTTATCTGTGGTCAAACACAGTACTGGTATACTGCACAGCTGGTGTTCGGCTGTTCCGGTGGCCACTCATGATACGCAACCAGGAGCTGATAGTGCTGCCCAAGCCATCCCATAGTCAGTCTAATAGCACCAGGTGACTAAAGGATTCCTCTATATGACACAGTATGTTTTGAATTTACATTTTTGGCAAATGATGTGTGTTTATAAACCCTTTTGTAAGTCTGTACATATTGTAAACAGTCTGCCTAAGCTTAGCTGTGATATTCTTTAACTGAATATGGATATGCTGGATAACTGGGATGTACTTTCTAATAGAACTGCAATTAAACCAAGAGACAGAATTTATCAGACCTTTTATTCAGATAAGGATTTTATTCTGCCTTCAAAAATTCTTCCTTTTGCTTTGTAAGCTGAAGCATTGCCCTTCCCCACAAGTATAACTGTACTATCTCTCCTAACAATTATCTCATTCTACTTTCTCCTTTGTTTTCCCAAAGGTTTTTTTCCCCTTTAGCAAAGTCTAATTTGGCCAGATCCACCTACATATGCTCAGCTTTCAAATGATTCATTTCAGATGTTCCTTCTGCTTACTTCTCAGCAGCATTTGTTTCTATCGTTCTCCATATGTCAACAGGTTATTTTGAAGCAGACTCCCTTCCCGTTGTGTCAGTAGGGTTAGCTGTGTTTTCTGCGTGGGGACAAGTGGGTATAAAGAAGACTGTACAAGACTTATTAGAGAATAAAAAATTGCTGCAGTTTTCATTTGTCATTAGTTATAAACCTTACATGAATAGATGAAAATCTTCCCTGTTTTCCCTGATGCCTGACTGGACATCCATTTGCACTTTTTTTTTTTCTCATTGGGCAACAAAATTATCTTTGATTTCTCATGTTGATTGTGAGTTTAACATTGTCTCAAATGTCAAGTCCAAGTAAAGGCATATGTGAGGTTTTGTATCTGTGGCTCTACAGATTTTTCCCGCAGATACTTTACCCCTTCAGCATTATGTACTCCCTCTGCAGTAATTCATCCTTCTCCATTTTAAGAGGCTACTGTTCAACTTCTTTGACAACTGAAGAAAAGCATGCAGCTCCTATTTTCCTTAGAGGCATTCCAAATATTTTTCTCTTACATATATATATCACCATGAATTTAAAAGATTTATTCTTTCCAACAGACTACTCCCTCTCACTCAGTCTTTTCATGTTCTGCAACAAACACTGATCAAGATGAGAGAAGCTAAGGGTCCATGGTATAGCCTTTAGTGCACTGACCTGCTGCTGCATTTTTCATGTTAGAACATTGTAGTTCTTCTGCATTAGCTGGTTTAGAGGATTTCAGGAGAGCAGAAGTTGTTTAACTTCTCTCCCATTTAATGTATCAGTTCATTTTCAGAATGAGAACCATTTGGTGTTTTTGAACATACAGAATTTTTGTTTTAATTGGCAACTACTGCACTTTGAAAAGGGCTGTAATTTGCATTGTTACAAGCCTTTCATGCAAAAGCAGTGTTGTTTCCAATTTAGTCACAGTTCTTATTCAAATTTCAAGGCATGATTTAAAAAGAATCTGCTCTGCAGATAGTCCAGTCAGTAACAAACAGGCTTTGAATCATGCCTAGCACAAACTTTGTGCAGACAGCCAGACAATAGAAGGCCTGTGTCCAACTTTACGAATGTTAGATTCAGATTTCCATTGTTTCCATTGTAGTTTAGGTTGCACTGGGGAATTTCTGCTGTGACTTTTCTTGGTGCAACTGTGGGTTAAGTGTCACACCCCAAATCCAAAATTATTAATAACACATCTAACAGATGGCAGATTATTTCATAAAATGCACCTGAATGAGTGATGCAGCAAGTGTGGGTTTTACAAAATGGGTGTTTAAATCACATTATTTGGCTCTAAACCTAATTTAATGAAATGTAAATTAAATTGAAGTATAATATAAAGGAAACTAATGCTTTGCCTCAAAATGCATCTGCATCTGAATCCCTGAGCCTTACTAAAAATACCAATGTTTTATGCATTTAACAAGTTTATTGGAACATGAAAAATGGCATTATGCAGGAGGAAAATCCTATTTAAGCATAGTGGCACAGATATTTACATTGAACAAGTGGAAAACAGAACAAGATTTTTGAGTGGGTTTTATGAATTAAGCTAGTAGGGATTTGTAATTCTGGGATCTATACATACTGCCAACAATTCCACTCCCTGGAAACAGTCCTAAACTGCATTTAGAGCTTTTTGTAGCAGCCTGCAAGGATGACTGGGTGGAGCTGGACTTCTGTGATCTTTTAGGTTTAAAGCAGCCCCCAGAAAAAATAACAAGGAGCATTGCAGTAGGAATAGTCAAGGGAGGGAAATGTTTCTGTGCACCACACCTCCTTTATCTGTGAATCTAGAGGAAGAAGTACTGCTGCTTGTCTGTAGCAGCAAGTAGTTCTCTCTGACACCGCAGCTCTGTTATTTTCCTGGTGATATATCAGCAAGTTTCTACCAGTTCTTTCACCTGACAACCCAATATCACTTATTAGCCCAGGGGAGTGAATAGTCCAGCATCCATTCACAGGACAGTCTGCATACAAGCAACCTGCAGAGACGCTTAGATTGCATATTTCATTTCTTTATGCCTTAATGGGAAGGAGGAAGTACCAGCCCGCTGTCAGAAGTGGAGCTCCGTGGAGCCCAATGGAATTGCTCCTTTACAACATGAATGTGCAGTTCCTTACTGGTGCTGCCAGGGCAGTATCAAAGGAAACCCACATGTGATGGAAACTGTGAGCTGCCTCCACCTTTGGGTGATATTGCAGCCCTGTAATTCTAATGAAAGGCCACCTTTACTGTCAAAACCTAATTAAAATGTAAACTAATCTCAGTACAGAAAGGAAAGTACAGCATCCGCCTTATCAACCCCAGTCATGACTCACTGCTCTGTGGTGAAATATGCAGTTGGAGCTCAACCCACACAGCTTCGCTCTAAATTAACAGCAACAACAGTAGGAGAGAGATATCTTGAGAAACTTGAAAGCTTTGCTGTCAGAGACTTGACAAAACTATTATTTCTTAAGGAAATTTCAATTAATTCCTTGCTAAAATAGTAGCAGTGAATATGCATGGCTAAAGAATTGTACGTTTGTATTTACCACAAAGCCCCATAGAAAGCTTGATGTATGGTTAGCATATGCTGTATTGAATGGGAATATAGCTAAACTGCACTAAACCTGGCATCATATTTCTTGTGTTAAGCGAATTTAGCATGTAACTTTATCTTGAAGGAGATTCAGACTATAATGGCTTTGTGTTTTGTACTGGGTCCATGAAATAAACAGCACTATTTCTGTTTTCCCAGAAGACAGCGTTTGAAGGAGAGGGAGTCAAGATAGCTTAAGTGAGACACAACTGGAAAACTCTGTGAGATAATTGTCCAGAGACAATTTAGATCAAAATAATTATTTTTTTAACACACACACACACAGAGCATTGTGAAAGTGCTTTCCAAGCATTACAGAGTGTTCTGGGAATACTGTCTACCTCTGGTTTTATCCATACTTTATAAAGCCTCACCAGCTGCAGACGGGCAGTTGAAGGAATTCAGGAGACTGTGTGTGACACACCTAGCTGCCCTTTGTAGTTAACCTGAGTTTGTCTGCAGCACTACCTAAATGAGTTATGTGTTGCTTTCGTCTCAGCTGCTTACAACATGAAAATTGCTTCCTACTAAGGGGATAGCATAGTCTTCACATGCATTGTCATGCTGCTAGGTTGAAAAATCTGTTCAGGGTATCTTTATCCTTACAGAGCATGATAACTGGCTAAGGAAGTTAAATCACCAGCATTTCAGCAGCAAATGCAGGTCTTGTTTCAAGATACTTCTCTATGCTTTTGGTCCATAAAGCTGATGATCTGAAATGGTTATATAATATCACCACTAATTCCTCTATTTACTAGGCTCTGGTTCAGCAAGGATTTTAGTATCTTGTGTCAGTAGGCATAGGCAAGAATATCATGGCATTGCTCCATACTGGGATAACAAAACCAGCAATCCCTCAGAGTAGTCTTGGGTTGATACTGTGAGACAATGCATATAAGTATTTACTACTGGCAACAAAAAGCAAGTTAGTCATTAAGAGTGCAAGATTGTTCCCAAAATGGACTCCTGAAAATCTACTAACTAGATTCTTTTGAAATGGCTTACTGAGTAGCAAAATAAAGTTGAATAGTCTGGGGGAAACAATTCCCTTTCTGATCTTACACTTATTTATTCAGTTAATTCCTCTAAGCATGTATGAGATTCAGGATTAAGTTCATATTGAGTCTGGGAAGACTCAGAGAAGTTTCTTTTTGACTGAATAACATCAGATATAGGAAATTCTTTAAGCCTCTGAGATGATACCCTGTAATTTTAACACAACCACAAACAAAAAATAATAAGGGTATCTTCCTCTTGCCAAGGACCTTATTGCTCACACAAGAATGTAAATAACATTATTTGAAATAAACAGACTTTGTAAAACCCAGCAGGCTATGGCAAGAAGCAGGGAGACAATACCTGCCTTTGTAACACAGTGCTATCCTTTGACAGAGGCAAATAGGCAGTGACTGAGAAGCTTGCTGCTGTGACATGAAAAAAAAAAACAGTCTGGAAAGAAACTGGGCATGACCATCTGTCAGATCAGGCTGTGCTTCTGGTTAGTGCACCCTGGGTGTATAAACCAAAGACAGTGGCCAGTGTCATATACTGTAGAGCCAGTCTACATTTCCTAGCTGCTACTCTGTCTGCTTTCCTTAAATTAGGATGTAATGAGGCTTGTGTATTTTATTGGCTTCCCTCCTTATTCTTTAGAGGCCTGTTGCAGAGCTAGGTACAAGCATCATAGAGCCCAAGTTTGAGAAAAAAACCCTAGCTTCTGCACAAAAGTAGTACATTTCTTGCTCTAATGTTTGCAGAGAGCATTGCTAATGTTTTCTATTTCTTTATTAGTAGTAGTCACTACCTTATCATGGAATCACACAATCATTAAATACTTTGGGTTGGATCATTAAAGATCATCTAGTCCAATCCCCCTGCATTAAGCAGGGATGTGTTTAACTCAACCAGGTTGCTCAGAGCCTGGTCCAGTCTGACCTTTAGTGCTTCCATGAATGGAGGAATGGGACTTCTACCACCCCTCTGGGCAACCTGTGTTTCAATACTCTCACTGTAATATATTTCTTCCTTATATCTAATCTAAATCTACCCTCTTTTAGTTTAAAATCATTACCCATTGTACTGTCACAATAAACCCTGCTAAAAAGATTGTCCTTATCTTCCCTTTAGGTATTGAAAGGCCACAATAATAATGTCTCAAACTATGTTATTATAGATAATGTAAATGCATGCATTGCAGACTACACTACTGTATGCCTAAAATCTGACTTTCAAGAAGATGAAATATTTCAGGAAGTCTATTGCTGGATCTTTTCTCAGCCAGTGAGCTGCAAATCAGGTCCAAAATGTTGTTCCATGGCTCATATGCCAGATTTTCAATCTCCATTCAGGTGGCAATTTATGAACATGGCGATTTAGAAAGCATGAATACCTACAGGTAATACAACAGCAACAACCAAAAAAACCCAACAACAAAACAACCCCCCAGCCCTATGGTGATGGCAGTTCACCCTAAAAAAACATTCAACTAAATCTATAGTACTTCAGTGTTCATTTGCAAATATCTGTGGTATTTAAGTATATTAGCACAACTTGTTGCCTTTTGAAGCTGATGGCGATATTTTGCAAGCTTTGATTGTTTGAAACAGACTCTCCTTCAAATATGGTGAAGGTTCACAGGATACCATTCAAATTCTGTGTAGCTAGTAATTATTTGTCAACTAATGAGTAAAGGCTGTTCCAAAGCACCAGGTGATGTCAACTGCATATTAAAGGAAGTGATGAAACCATGAGCTGCTGTTTAACAGGACAGAAGTTTTACTTTCAAACTTTCTATTATTCACTCCTGTCCAGTATTTCTTCTGATTTTCTTCCCTGTATTGCTACAACATCTATCATGGTGATGCATGAGATTCAGAGAATTGAAGTCTTCATTATTCACGTTTTTAAGAAAGAAAACGATTTTGCTTTTGTTAGGGTTTCATATTCTAATATTTCCATTCAGCCTCCCCCTTATAAACCCTAGGAGTTTATAAAGGTTAGTCTGTCTATCATAAAAATAGTAACAAAACCAACCAACCAACCAAAAACATGTGGGGGGGAGGAAATCAGATATTTTAAACAAGCAATTTTTTCCGCCTGCATTTGGCTAGCTGTCTTGTGTACTAAATGTAATATCTAAGTGCCAGGTTCTACACATTGGCCACAACCCCATGCAGTGCTACGGGCTGGGGTCAGAGTGGCTGGAGAGTGGCCAGGCAGAAAGGGACCTGGGGGTACTGGTTGATAGTAGGCTGAACATGAGCCAGCAGTGTGCCCAGGTGGCCAAGAAGGACAATGGCATCCTGGCATGCATCAAGATTAGTGTGGCCAGCAGGAGCAGGGAAGTAATTCTGCCCCTGTACTCAGCACTAGTTAAGCCACACCTTGAGTACTATGTTCAGTTCTGGGACCCTCAGTTTAGGAAAGATGTTGAGTTGCTGGAACGTGTCCAGAGAAGGGCAACAAAGCTGGGGAGGGGTTTGGAGCACAAGCCCTATGAGGAGAGGCTGAGGGAGCTGGGGTTGCTTAGCCTGGAGAAGAGGAGGCTCAGAGGAGACCTTATTGCTCTCTACAACTACCTGAAGGGTGATTGTAGCCAGGTGGGGGTTGGTCTCTTCTGCCAGGCAACCAAAACCAGAACAGGAGGACACAGCCTCAAGCTGCATCAGGGGAAGTTTAGGCTGGATGTTAGGAAGAAATTCTTCATAGAGTGATTGGCCATTGGAATGTGCTGCCCATGGATGTGGTGGAGTCACCGTCACTGGAGGTGTTTAAGAGACTGGATGAGGCACTTGGTGCCATGGTTTAGTTGATTACATGGTGTTGGGTGACAGGTTGTACTTGATGATCTCAAAGGTCTTTTCCAACCTGGTTAATTCTATTCTATTCTATTCTATTCTATTCTATTCTATTCTATTCTATTCTATTCTATTCTATTCTATTCTATTCTGTCCTGTCCTGTCCTGTCCTGTCCTGCCCCATCCCGTCCCATCCCGTCCCGTCCCATCCCATCCCATCCCATCCTAGCAGAATTTACTGTGCATTTTATAGGAGACTAGTGTTTTGTGTCTGTGTTCTATTTTGGAAGTCTGTCCTTTTATTTTATTTACCTTTTCCCAAGGGCAGGCACACACATACATACAAAGGCATTCTGCCTTTCAAGTGCAGTTTTGCTCTTACAACCTCAGACCTGGATTTTAGCTCTGTATCAAAACAAACAGGAGTTTCAGCTCTTAACATCTTCAGATTGCTAGTGTTGAACTCTATCTCAGAAGTGTCCAAAGCCCAAGGACAGTTTTATGTAATACTGGGCAAGAAAACTGAAAGAGAGTTTGCAGAGTCAGCAGATTCATTGTAAAGAACTGTTAGATCAGAAGCATAAACTGCTAAGGATGAAACAGTGGGCTGTAGTGTTAAGTGAAAGTAGGTCTCCGATAACTACTAATTCATGTTGGGCACCAAAACTTCTCCTTATTAAATTCAATCATGGATGTGCTCTGCCCAAGGCATCTTTTAAATTACTCTTGCTTTGTCCTGGAATGTTCCGTCTCATTAAGTGGCTGATCCCGATCACAGAGCATTGCATGCTACAGGATCAAAACCCACAAGAGTCAACTTCCCTGACTTTCTTCCCTTACCAAAGCCATTTTAATGCAAGCTTATAAATGTCCTCCTATCTATCATCTAAAGTAAATTTAAGCCCTTTATTTCCCCATCCAGCAATTGTTGCTTAGCTCGCTCTCCAGATCCTGACAAATTTGAGGCTTCTAGTTTAGATAATTTAAGATATTATAAGCTATAGTTTAAAAAAATGCAGGCAAGTTCCAAATTTCCATTTGGCTTAAGATAACAGAACCTGACTTTATACAAAAGTGAGCTTTTAATTTTTATTAGTAGTGCAAAAGATATGCAGAAAGCATCTTATGAATTATAAGATTAACTATGATTAACTCTCTTTCACTAAGAGTCTTGAAAGGACTTTTTGAAAGAGAATATTTTTCCATCAGACAGTAAAATATCTTCAAGACTAAGCAATGAACTGAAAGACAGTTCTAGTCCTTTTAATTCAATTGAATAGATAATCCAGTTCTCTGAAAAGATTTTTTATTATGAAAATAGAAAATGAAACTGAAGTGAAGGGGAATACCTAAGACTGAGGGAAACTGAGCCAAATTCAACTCATGAGATCCATAACACAGTTATAGAATCATAAAATTATAGTCTGTATTGATAATGGAAATTGTTCTGACCCAGGTGGAGGACCTTGCACTTGGCCTTGTTCAACCTCATGGAGTTCCACACAAGCCCACTTCTCCAGCTTGTCCAAGTGCCCCTGGATGACATCCCATCCCTCTGGCGCATTGACTGCACCACTCAGTCTTGCTGTCTGTATCATTGATGAAGATACTAAACAGCACTGGTTCCAGTACTCCAGTACTACATTTCAATTACTGCTTTTCAGTAACACCAAGACACTCTCCACACAGAAATATAATTTCAAACAGACAATCCAGGTCCTGAAAGAGAAGGATGGGTAAAAGGGAAGAGGCACTCACATGAAGCCACAAACAGGCAGCATGAGTGAGGGAAACCTGTTGCTGCAGAGAATCAGTGAGTGCCATGCTCCTCCTGGCATCACTTCTGCCTTTGGGGCACAGAAACCCCTAAGAGTGGTGCACCCTCCTAGGTAAATATGCAGAAATGAGAAATGTAGTAAATATTGAGGAAAACATTTAAAGCCAGCTAGATAGGATAGCCAGGCAGGGATCAAATCTATGATAGGAGACAATCCATGCTTCTAAAAGGCAAAAATGCTCAGTGGTGTAGTCAATTTTTCTAGCATTTAAGCAGCTCTTCATCCTGGAAGGCACATTCAGCAAGGTGCAAAGTAGAAAGCACTTGCTTAGAATCCCTCTTAGTACAGGTGCATCTTATCAGGGTAAATAATTTGTGTCTGTGCTACATCCATCACTCTCACAAGCAAACCAAACTAACTTGCCACTCTTTGATGTACATTTGCCTACATGATAACGTCTGCCTTTAGGTTTTTACTGGCTTAGATAAGCAATAATCTCCTATTTACCAAACACAACCCTCCAGGCCCTTCTTGATAAAGCACTGCCATGCTCGCAAACGTTCCTTCTGGTGTCATGCATGATAATCGCATTTTTATCTCCATGTAGACGCTAGATACATCTCTGTGTGATATACATCTGCATCCACAGAGCGGTGAAAGAATGATAGCACACACATCTAGTGGATGGAGTGGCACAGACATCTAGAGGTAGAAATTTGTTCAGTGGATTGTTGCTTAGCAGACCTCTTTGCGCTCCCCGGTGAACCCTCAGACCAATCCTGCCTGTAGCCTCCTTAGAAATTCCTATTGACACAGGCTAGCTGGGCAACACAGTGTGCAAAATGTGCATTAAGTATCACAGACTGCACTGGGCTGAACATTTTTGAAAATCAAGCATTTTATTTGTTTCTGCACAGTTTGACTGAAGCCAAGCACCAATTTACAGTGAACATGACAGCTGAGCCTCTGCTGTTTATAAATTTTCCATGAGTAAAATTAAAGTTCTCCTGACTTAAACTTCTTCGACTTTATTAAAAGATGGCATTTTAGAATTTCTTGGCTCTCTCCCAGTTTCCTGTCTTGGATGCCCAGGCAGATTTGATGTTTTCAGCTGCTGCCCACAATTTTGAGCAAAAAGGGGGGAAAGGCAACTGTTTTTCCTTCGTGACTTGAAGGATCCCTTCTCTTGTGAGTTGTCTAGTGCTTTTCACAGAATCACAGAATCACCAAGGTTGGAAGAGACCTCAAAGATCATCAAGTCCAACCTGTCACCACAGACCTCATGACTAAACCATGGCACCAAGTGCCACGTCCAACCGCCCTTGAACACCTCCAGGGATGGTGACTCCACCACCTCCCTGGGCAGCCCATTCCAATGGCCAATCACTCTTTCTGTGAAGAACTTCTTCCAAACATCCAGCTTAAACCTCCCCTGGCACAGCTTGAGACTGTGTCCTCTTGTTCTGGTGCTGGTTGCCTGGGAGAAGAGACCAACACCCCCCTGGCTACAACCACCTTTCAGGTAGTTGTAGAGAGCAATGAGGTCACCCCTGAGCCTCCTCTTCTCCAGGCTAACCAATCCCAGCTCCCTCAGCCTCTCCTCGTAGGACTTGTGCTCAAGGCCTCTCACCAGCCTTGTTGCCCTTCTCTGGACACGTTCAAGTGTCTCAATGTCCTTCTTAAACTGAGGGGCCCAGAACTGGACACAGTACTGTGGCCTAATCAGTGCTGAGTACAGGGGCACAATGTCTTCCCTGCTCCTGCTTGGCCACACTATTCTTGATGCAGGCCAGGATGCCATTGGCCTTCTTGGCCACCTGGGCACACTGCTGGCTCATGTTTAGGCGGGTGTCAATCAGCACCCCCAGGTCCCTTTCTGTTTGGCAGCCCTCCAGCCACTCCGACCCCAGCCTGTAGCACTGCATGGGGTTATTGTGGCTAATACTGTCGTGTCTCTTCTTATTGACAAGACTTCATCTAACCTTTCAGGGTATATATTTTCTTTCTTTTCTTTCTTTTTTTCTGCTGCCAATATCTTCTATTAATTTGCTGTTTTCTATCAGTTAGCTGTTCTTCTTTTTACACCAATGTCCTTTTAGTGGGTGACTTTTGATTCAGCCAGCGTGATGCTTTGAAATTTTTGGCAGCTAAGATTCCAATTAACCATTCTGAATTGGAGTCTCAAGGCTTCTGAAAATGTTCAGCCACATACCAATTATGGAGGCTTTCATGAAGTTTGCTTGCATTTGTTCACTTGGAGCCCACGGAGTTCAGGTGAGTCCAAGCCAAAATCATATCCCTCCACATAGCATCAGACATGGTATGAATCATTTTTTCCTCTACCTGCAGATGTGGGAGTGTCCAATACTGATTTACTGTAGGCCTGAGGAGCTTTTTCAGCCGCCATGGTGCACATCCAAATGTCCACGCAGCAAGCCCTCTTAAAACAGTATAGCATTCCTCGATAGATTACCCTAGTTTAAAGGATAACATATTTGTTCTTGTTTTTATTGTGTCTCCCCAAGTCTAAGGAATTGTTGGGACCTTTGCTTTCCAGTTCAGTAATCTGACCTAAATACTTCTGCTGTGTTTCCTGGAAAAAACATACTTCTTGTAATACTTTGGCAAATGTTCAGTTGAGACCTCCTGGAGTGATTTCTGTGACCTTGGTCATGCTTCTTGAACCTCATGAAGTTCAACAAGGACAAGTGTAGAGTCCTGCACCTGGGGGAGGAATAACTCCATACCGCAGTACAGGTAGCGGTTGTCCTCCTGGAAAGTAGCTCTGTGGAGAAGGACTTGGGAGTTGTGGTGGGCAGCAAGTTCACCATAATGCAGTAGTGTGCCCTTGTGGCCAACAAGGTCAATGGTGTTCTGGGGTGCATTAAGAAAAGTGTGGCCAGCAGGTCAAGGGAAGTTCTCCTTCCCCTCTACTCTACCCTGGTGAGACTACATCTGGAATACTGTGTCCAGTTCTGCACTCCCCAGTTCAAGAGAGACAGGAAACTATTGGAGAAAGTCCAACAGAGGGCCACAAATGTGAGAAGGAACTAGAGCATCCCTCTTACAAGGAAAGGTTGAGAGACCTGGGAATCTTTAGCCTGGAAAAGAGACGACTGAGCGGGCATCTTATCAATGTGTATGAATAACTAAAGGGTGGAGGTTAAGCTGATGGAGCTGGGCTCTTTTCAGTGATGGCCAGTGATACAAAAAGGGGAAACAGGTACAAACTAGAACACAGAAGGTTTTGCTTGACCATAAAGAAAAACTTTATTTTAAGGGTGATGAAGCACTGGAACAGGCTGCCCAGAGAAGCTGTGAAGTCTTCTCTGGAGACTTTCAACACCCATTGGAATTTATTCCTGTGCAACCTGATCTAGGCATATCTGCTTTAGCAGGGGGTTGGACTAGATGATCTCCAAAAGTCTTTTTCAACCCCTACCATTCTGTGATTCTGTATTTCTTCAGTCAATATTATTGGGTTGTAATATTTCAGATTAATCTCTCAGTATATCTCATGAGAGATCAGCACAAAGACACTTTCATGGAGGTCAGGGAACAGCACATTATGATCATGACTTCTGAACTCTCTCAGGAGCTGAAGAGCTCCAGTTGACAGCCATGTTGATTCAAACACATATAGTCCTTATTGGAGGGGCTGGGTGGGCTTATTACCAGATTACATGCAGTGTGAAAACCTGTAAACCCTGGGATGTATAATACAGATACACCTTGGCAGATTTTTCATCATCTGCGCAGCCAGGAGCTGTTACCTGCCTTGAAGTCCACCTTGAGTTCCTGAGTATGGCCACTGAAATACAAGCTGAAATTCTGCAGCTTCCACATTCCAGCAATGTAGAAGCTGCAGAATTCAAACTTTGTTTGTGGAAGGTGTTTTAGATGGGGTAAATATATTGCAAGGCCATTGCTTGTACTGAATTTTGTGCACCTTAGTTGTCTCCTAGGCTTCTTCTTTTACTATCAGGGAGGAGCCAGTCAAGAGCATTTCAAAGTTGCTAGATTAGACTTTCACACTATAAGAGCTACCTCCTCACTGTATTTGCCTTAATAAAATAAGGAGCCTCTCTTATTTAAGCATTTCAAAGTTGCTAGATTAGACTTTCACACTATAAGAGCTACCTCCTCACTGTATTTGGCTTAATAAAATAAGGAGCCTCTCTTATTTAAGTTAGGGGGTTTACACATGTTCTCTGATGAACACACAACCAAATGTCACAAGACAAATGTCAGCCAGATGCTCTCAAACTGAGTTGGAATTTAGCTTGAGAAAGGCTTCAAGACATTGTTTTCAATCATCTGAGGCAAACTGATACACTAGATGTACTTAAAGCAGATAATTCCTCCACATATTGAAAACAAGAGCAATTATTTTAAAGTTTAGAAGAAAAAAAATAAAAGTATTTTAAGTACCATGCATTCTCTTGCATCTAATTTTATAATTGTGCATTTCATTTCAGAACTGGCTTTCCCTTGCATCTTCATTTTAGGCCTGGAAGTGCTTTTACTACTTCTTGTTGACTTGCTGTTTGGTTTTTTTTGGTTTGGTTTGGTTTAGTTTGGTTTAGTTTGGACTGGTTTGGCTTAGTTTGGTGGTTGTTTGGGGTTGGCTTAGTTTGGTGGTTGTTTGGGGTTTTGTTGTTGTTGTTGTTATTTGGTTTTGCTGGCTTGGTGTTTTTTTAATGATTGTAAAAATGTCAACTGAATAAGCTTCATGTTTCCTTAATCTAAAAACACCAAAACAACTACCCCACCAAAAAACCCCAACCCAACCCAAACCACAGACTAACCATCCAGGGGAATTCTGAGGAGTTTCTGTGTTGTTCATAAATTGTGTATATATAATATTTGTACATATAATGTATGTATTGTATATTTTGCACATATTCATTGCATTTCATATTTCTAGACAGCAGTTTGCTTGTAAATACAGATTCATTTGCTTCTATCCCATACTCAGCTAGTCTGACAATTTTATTTTGGGGGTACTACCTCCAAATTAGTTGGGGGGGTTGGGGGTGGAATTTCAACCCACACAAATAATATAATAAAATTATCAAGTACCTTGTATGGTCTGATACACCTCATAGGCCTCTATAAAGGCACTCAGATCTGTGTATCAATGCCATTATTGATCAGGAGTAAAGAATTTTGTTGTGTTGGAATCTCTAGAATGATGTTGCCATGTAAATTATTTGGCAGGCACTGCTGACAGTTTGTCTAACTGGATTGCAAGTTGCTTATTAATGTAGTGTTGGAAAATCATGTGAAACTATCACTCTTTTGAGACCAAGTCAATATTTATCTACATTTAGAAAATGCAGCTACCATGGTGATGGAAGGGCCATGCAGAGGCCAGGAATGCCTAATTCCCAGGTCCTCAGTGCAGGTTTAGTGTGTTCATGCCTCTCTGGCAGGTATTTCCCCATACTCTACCTTGAGATTTTCCCTATGTAGTATCTTGGCAGAAAACTTCCCCTAGACATCACAGCTCCCAATGTGGATGGTACCTTAAGTGTACCCTTTTGTTCCTAAACTGTCTGCAAAGATTTTGTGCAGGGCAAGGAGAATGGTATTCCTGCCCCTAAATCACCCACCTTAGCCAAATTAAACTATCTCTCTAGTCATCTTTTTCTTATTATCATTACTTCTTTTTAATAATATCACATGAAGACTTGACTTTGGTATCCTTTTCAGGGCTTTCTCTTTCTCCCTCTGCTGACTTTAAAAGGAGATAAATTTAAAAGACATAAATAAATCAGAGTTCTTCCCTTTATGTTTTGCATGGAACTCCAAGCTGTCTGTGGCCAGTGTGAAATACCACTCTACACCAGACATCCACATAAGCACTGGTCTCTTTAGGATTACTCTTACACTGCCCTCTTCAATTACTTGTTAGGCAATAGAGAAGAATAGGGTAGAGATGGAAAGAAAGAGAGGGGAAATAATCAAGACAGCTGTGCACCAAGAGGGCAGGACTCGCATCCTAGGAAGACCACCACTATCATTGTGCAAACAGCAGTATCACTGTGTGTCACCCTGTTGAGCAAATAAATGGTGTCCCAAAGATCTGACACTGCTAGTTTTCTCTGGGATGTGGGCTTAAAAC